>NW_027651179.1:7500-19722 GCF_965287045.1 Carcharhinus amblyrhynchos | reverse complement strand
GTCCTGGGAGTGTTTGATGGGGACAGTGTAGAGGGAGCTTTACTCTGTATCTAATCCCGTGCTGTACCTGTCCTGGGAGTGTTTGATGGGGGGACAGTGTAGAGGGAGCTTTACTCTGTATCTAACCCCGTGCTGTACCTGTCCTGGGAGTGTTTGTTGGGGGACAGTGTAGAGGGAGCTTTACTCTGTATCTAAGAGGATAATATTTGTCTTTTCAGTTTTGGGACAGAGCAATCTTCACCAGTTACCCTGTAAACACTTTGTGGATATGGATGAGCTTCCTAATTTTATTAACCGGCTCCTGGAGAAGGTTTGTTCTGGAGCAGTATATGCGATTCCTGTGGACTATTCTGGGTGAAGTTAGCTGGGACAGAGTCACTTTCTGTTCATTGTTGACACTGAGAGTGTGTTGGGTCCGAGAACCCTGACAGCAAAAAAATCATCAAAATATCAATCTTCCTGAACTTAAAGATTGACAAAGAAGTTGATAAAGAAGGGTAGGAGAAACTATGAAGCTGGGCTAGCGCTTAATATAAAAAAGGATAGCAAGAGTTTTTATAAATATATAAAAAGGAAGAGGCTGGCTAGGGTGAACATTGGTCCCTTAGAGGATGAGAAGGGGGACTTAGTGGTAGGGGATGGGGATATGGCTGAGGTCTTGAATAACTTTTTTGTTTCTGTCTTCACGGAGGAGGACGTGAATAATTTGCCGGGTGTTAGAGATGGAAAGGTGGTAGGACTGGAGGGTCTTAATGACATTACTGTTACTAGAGAGGCGGTGCTCGACAGACTGGAGGGACTGATTGTGGACAAGTCACCAGGACCGGATGGAATGCATCCGAGGGTTCTGAAAGAAATGGCGGAGGTGATAGTGGATGCCTTGGTGGTTATTTTCCAGATGTCGCTGGATTCCGGGGAAGTGCCGGAAGATTGGAAAACGGCTAATGTTACGCTGTTGTTTAAGAAGGGTGCCAGGCAAAAGGCAGGGAATTATAGGCCGGTTAGTTTAACGTCTGTTGTAGGTAAAATGTTAGAATCCGTCATCAAGGAGGAAATAGCGAGGCATCTTGAGAGAAAGTGCTTGATAGAGCAGACGCAGCACGGTTTCGTTAAAGGGAAGTCGTGTCTGACAAATTTACTGGAGTTCTATGAGGATGTGTCTAGGGCGGTGGATAGAGGAGAGCCGGTGGATGTGGTCTTTCTTGATTTTCAGAAGGCGTTTGACAAGGTACCTCACAAGAGGTTATTGCAGAAGGTCAGGGGACATGGAGTTGGGGGTAGGGTGTTAGCGTGGATAGAGGATTGGTTGTCAAATAGGAGGCAGAGAGTGGGGGTCAATGGGTGCTATTCGGATTGGTGGTTGGTGACTAGTGGAGTGCCCCAGGGGTCGGTGCTGGGGCCTCAGCTATTTACCATTTATATAGATGATCTGGAGGAGGGAACCGAGTGTATGGTGTTGAAATTTGCTGATGACACCAAGATTGGTGGAACGGCAAATTGTGCGGAGGGTGTGGAGAGTCTGCAGAAGGATCTAGATAGGCTGGGTGAATGGGCCAGGAAATGGCAAATGGAATTTAATGTTGGCAAGTGCAAGGTGGTCCACTTTGGTAGGAATAATGGTAGGAAGGGTTATTACTTAGGTGGCGAAAAACTGCAGCAGGCGACGGTGCAGAGGGACCTCGGGGTCCTTGTGCATGAGTCGCAAAAACCCAGCCTGCAGGTGCAGCAGGTGGTCAGGAAGGCGAATGGGATGCTGGCCTTCATAGCGAGGGGGATTGAATATAAAAGTAGGGAGGTCTTGCTGCAGCTGTATAGGGCATTGGTGAGGCCGCAGCTGGAGTACTGTGTGCAGTTTTGGTCGCCGTACTTACGCAAGGATATTTTGGCCTTGGAGGGAGTGCAGAGGAGGTTTACTAGGCTGATGCTGGAGTTGAGGGGGTTGAGCTATGAGGAGAGGCTGAATAAACTGGGCTTGTACTCGTTAGAGTTTAGAAGAATGAGGGGAGATCTCATTGAGACGTATAAGATGATGAATGGGCTGGATAGGATAGAGGTGGAGAGACTCTTCCCGCTCAGAAAGGACAGTAGGACTAGGGGGCACAGCCTCAAGATAAAGGGGGGGCGGTTTAGAACGGAGTTGAGGAGGAACTTCTTCACTCAAAGGGTGGTGAATCTCTGGAATTCTCTGCCCGTTGAAGTGGTGGAGGCTGCCTCGCTAAATATTTTTAAGACGCGGGTTGATGGGTTTTTGATAAGTGAGGGGATTAAGGGTTATGGGGAGAGGGCGGGAAAGTGGAACTGAGCCACGACAGACCAGCCATGATCTTATTGAATGGCGGGGCAGGCTCGAAGGGCTGGATGGCCTACTCCTGCTCCTATTTCTTATGTTCTTATGTTCCCCACACTCTCTCAGTCTGTGCCCTCTCTCTCCTCTGTCCACACATTTTCTCTCTCTCCCACTTCTATCCATTCTCACATTCCCCCCCTCTCTCTCCCTCTCCATTCCCCCTCCCTCTCCGTGCCCGTTCCCCCCCCCTCCCTGCCCGTTCCCCCCCCCTCTCCCTGCCCGTTCCCCCCCCTCCCTCTCCCTGCCCGTTCCCCCCCCTCCCTCTCCCTGCCCGTTCCCCCCCCTCCCTCTCCCTGCCCGTTCCCCCCCCTCCCTCTCCCTGCCCGTTCCCCCCCCTCCCTCTCCCTGCCCGTTCCCCCCCCTCCCTCTCCCTGCCCGTTCCCCCCCCTCCCTCTCCCTGCCCGTTCCCCCCCCTCCCTCTCCCTGCCCGTTCCCCCCCTCCCTCTCCCTGCCCGTTCCCCCCCTCCCTCTCCCTGCCCGTTCCCCCCCTCCCTCTCCCTGCCCGTTCCCCCGCCTCCCTCTCTCTCTCTCTCTCTCCCCACTTCCCCCCCTCTCTCTGTCCAGGGTTCAGGATGTGGATTGTGTGATGTGCTGCCTCTTTCTACCCCCTGTAGGGGACCTGCACCTTCCCCTGCAGCCTATGTACCAGCTCTGTGCTGTCCTGGCAAACCATTCGCTCTCTGCTCAACCTGCACGACCAAGAGCTGAAGAAGATGGAGAGACAACTGCAGGAAAACTCCAGGAACAAGTCTCATCCCTTCAGCACGGTGAGAGATCCATCAACGGGATTCTTCCAGAGATATCCCACCCACATCACATTCTCCATTAGAAACAATTCAGAGACACACTCGTTAATAACCTTCCACTGCTCAGAGAGGGTTCACCCCAGTGTCCAAACTCAATCTGAGACAGGGGGGAACTGCTGGATAAAGAAACTTTCCTCTGTATCTAACCCCGTGCTGTACCTGTCCTGGGAGTGTTTGATGGGGGGACAGTGTAGAGGGAGCTTTACTCTGTATCTAACCCCGTGCTGTACCTGTCCTGGGAGTGTTTGATGGGGGGACAGTGTAGAGGGAGCTTTACTCTGTATCTAACCCTGTGCTGTACCTGTCCTGGGAGTGTTTGATGGGGGGACAGTGTAGAGGGAGCTTTACTCTGTATCTAACCCCATGCTGTACCTGTCCTGGGAGTGTTTGATGGGGGGACAGTGTAGAGGGAGCTTTACTCTGTATCTAACCCCGTGCTGTACCTGTCCTGGGAGTGTTTGATGGGGGGACAGTGTAGAGGGAGCTTTACTCTGTATCTAACCCCGCGCTGCACCTGTCCTGGGAGTGTTTGATGGGGGACAGTGTAGAGGGAGCTTTACTCTGTATCTAACCCCGTGCTGTACCTGTCCTGGGTGTGTTTGATGGGGGGACAGTGTAGAGGGAGCTTTACTCTGTATCTAACCCCGTGCTGTACCTGTCCTGGGAGTGTTTGATGGGGGGACAGTGTAGAGGGAGCTTTACTCTGTATCTAACCCCATGCTGTACCTGTCCTGGGTGTGTTTGATGGGGGGACAGTGTAGAGGGAGCTTTACTCTGTATCTAACCCCGTGCTGTACCTGTCCTGGGAGTGTTTGATGGGGGGACAGTGTAGAGGGAGCTTTACTCTGTATCTAACCCCGTGCTGTACCTGTCCTGGGAGTGTTTGATGGGGGGACAGTGTAGAGGGAGCTTTACTCTGTATCTAACCCCGTGTTGTACCTGTCCTGGGAGTGTTTGATGTGGTGGGGGGACAGTGGTTTGAATGTTTACTGACTGGCCTGTTTATATTATAGTGCCCCCAGTGTACTCGGATGGTGCAGAGGGATTCGGACAGTCTGTGTGTCCTGTGTCCGCAGTGTCCAGGATCCGATCGTCAGGATTACCGCTTCTGTTGGGATTGTCGCAGCAAATGGATGGCCTCCCCCGACAGCCCCTCCTGTCCTGGGGAATGTCACCCCCGGGAGTTGCTGCGATCGTGTGCGACCATTAACCTGCCCCGCAGTGCAGTGCACCGCTGTCCGACAGTGAGGAGATGCCCTGAATGTCATGAGCTTCTCAGTCACCAGGGTGGGTGTAACAACATTATCTGTCCCCTGTGTGGCTGTGAGTTCTGTTACCGCTGCCTCGTCCAGGACATCTACCACGGACCATACTGTACCATCGTTCCCAACCAGCCAGGCTGCTAACCACTCTGCCATCACAGGCCATTCAGCCCTCTCACCCTGTACTAGCTCCTCTGATCCAGCTCTCCCTCCAGTGACACCCAACCCCCCACGATCTCTTCCCCACCCCCCCCCCCCCCCAGTCAAATCATTTCTCCAAATCCCTTCGGAAAGTCAATCTGCTTCCGGCGGTGCCTCCCAGACAATCAGTGGATCACTCCAGCAAAGAAGGAGGCCATTCGGTCCATCAAGTCTGCACTGACCACAGCCCCACCTATCCCCATAACGCCATGCATTTATCCCAGCTGGTCCCCTCGGCACTGAGGGGGCAGTTTAGCTCAGCTAATCCGCCTAACTACCACATCCTTCGGAGCACCCAGAGGAAACCCACGCAGACACGGGGAGAACATGCAGACTGCACACAGACAGTGAGCCGAGGCCGGGAATTGAACCCGGGTCCCTGGTGCTGAGAGGCAGCAGCGCTAACCCACTGTGTCACCGTGCCGCTGGGATTGAACCCGGGTCCCTGGCGCTGTGAGGTAGCAGCGCTAACCCACTGTGTCACCGTGCCGCTGGGATTGAACCCGGGTCCCTGGTGCTGTGAGACAGCAGCGCTAACCCACTGTGTCACCGTGCCGCTGGGGTTGAACCCGGGTCCCTGGCGCTGTGAGGCAGCAGTGCTAACCCACTGTGTCACCGTGCCGCTGGGGTTGAACCCGGGTCCCTGTGAGACAGCAGTGCTAACCCACTGTGTCACCGTGCCGCTGGGGTTGAACCCGGGTCCCTGTGAGACAGCAGCGCTAACCCACTGTGTCACCGTGCCGCTGGGATTGAACCCGGGTCCCTGTGAGGCAGCAGCGCTAACCCACTGTGTCACCGTGCCACTGGGATTGAACCCGGGTCCCTGTGAGGCAGCAGCGCTAACCCACTGTGTCACCGTGCCGCTGGGGTTGAACCCGGGTCCCTGGCGCTGTGAGGCAGCAGCGCTAACCCACTGTGTCACCGTGCCGCTGGGATTGAACCCGGGTCCCTGTGAGGCAGCAGCGCTAACCCACTGTGTCACCGTGCCGCTGGGATTGAACCCGGGTCCCTGTGAGGCAGCAGCGCTAACCCACTGTGTCACCGTGCCGCTGGGATTGAACCCAGGTCCCTGTGAGACAGCAGCGCTAACCCACTGTGTCACCGTGCCGCTGGGATTGAACCCGGGTCCCTGTGAGGCAGCAGCGCTAACCCACTGTGTCACCGTGCCGCTGGGATTGAACCCGGGTCCCTGTGAGGCAGCAGCGCTAACCCACTGTGTCACCGTGCCGCTGGGATTGAACCCAGGTCCCTGTGAGACAGCAGCGCTAACCCACTGTGTCACCGTGCCGCTGGGATTGAACCCGGGTCCCTGTGAGGCAGCAGCGCTAACCCACTGTGTCACCGTGCTGCTGGGATTGAACCCGGGTCCCTGTGAGACAGCAGCGCTAACCCACTGTGTCACCGTGCCGCTGGGATTGAACCCGGGTCCCTGTGAGGCAGCAGCACTAACCCACTGTGTCACCGTGCCGCTGGGATTGAACCCGGGTCCCTGTGAGACAGCAGCGCTAACCCACTGTGTCACCGTGCCGCTGGGATTGAACCCGGGTCCCTGTGAGGCAGCAGCACTAACCCACTGTGTCACCGTGCCGCTGGGATTGAACCCGGGTCCCTGTGAGGCAGCAGCGCTAACCCACTGTGTCACCGTGCCGCTGGGATTGAACCCGGGTCCCTGTGAGGCAGCAGCGCTAACCCACTGTGTCACCGTGCCGCTGGGATTGAACCCGGGTCCCTGTGAGGCAGCAGCACTAACCCACTGTGTCACCGTGCCGCTGGGATTGAACCCGGGTCCCTGTGAGGCAGCAGCGCTAACCCACTGTGTCACCGTGCCGCTGGGATTGAACCCGGGTCCCTGTGAGGCAGCAGCGCTAACCTGTTACTGATCACCACAACTTGCTATGTTTAAATCAAATCTATGTACTCTATGAATGGTATGCTTTATCTGTATAGTGCGCAAGAAACAATACTTTTCACTGTATCCCAGTACATCGGACAATAATAAATCTAATCTAATCACCTTAATTTGTTTCTCCAGCTTCCTGTCCCCTCTGGTTACCCACCCTCCTGCCATTGCGAAACACTTCCTCCACATTCACTCTCTCCAAACCCCCTGCTGAAACCAAATCCCTCGATTCGATCTCGCCCTCCACCTTCTCTGCTCTGAGGAGAACATTCCCAGCTTCTCCCAGACTCCTTGCATGGAATGAAATCCCTCATCCCGGCTCCCATTCCAGTAAAGTGCAGCGCTCCCTCGGCACTGACCCTCTGACGGTGCGGCGCTCCCTCGGCACTGACCCTCTGACGGTGCGGCGCTCCCTCGGCACTGACCCTCTGACGGTGCGGCGCTCCCTCGGCACTGACCCTCTGACAGGGCGGCGCTCCCTCGGCACTGACCCTCTGACAGTGCGGCGCTCCCTCGGCACTGACCCTCTGACAGTGCGGCGCTCCCTCGGCACTGACCCTCTGACAGTGCGGCACTCCCTCGGCACTGACCCTCTGACAGTGCGGCGCTCCCTCGGCACTGACCCTCTGACAGTGCGGCGCTCCCTCGGCACTGACCCTCTGACAGTGCGGCGCTCCCTCGGCGAGTTTTGTAACTGAGAGCTGCCGTTCTGATGTGATAAATGTGGAAATTGAATGATCTTCAGATTATTTGAGTTTGGGTCCAATCTGAATCAGTTTAGAATTACTTCCAGAATCCGTCCCAAACTTTCACTGACTGCAGTACACCACCACCCTCCAGTGGTCACACACCATACTGCAGTCTGATCTGATTCCCAACAGACAGGTTACAAATTCTATCGCCATTTCCAAATTATTTCGAATCAAATTTCACTATCTGTAACTCCTTTACCACCTCAGGACTTCACACCTTTATTTTTACAGCCGGTGACACTCTTTTCTATGTCCTCCCTGCTGGCTCCTGCTCTGCCCAAGACTGCAAGGAACTACAAAGGGTTGTGAATGTAGCCCAATCCATTACGCAAACCAGCCTCCCATCCATTGACTCTGTCTACACTTCCCGCTGCCTCGGGAAAAAGCAGCAGCGTAATTAAGGACCCCACGCACCCCGGACATTCTCTCTTCCACCTTCTTCCATCGGGAAAAAGATACAAAAGTCTGAGGTCACGTACCGACCGACTGAAGAACAGCTTCTTCCCTGCTGCTGTCAGACTTTTGAATGGACCCACCTCACATTAAGTTGATCTTTCTCTGCATCCTAGCTATGACTGTAACACTACATTCTGCACTCTCTCCTTTCCTTCTCGATGAACAGTATGCTTTTGTCTATCGCCCACAAGAAACTTTTCACTGTATCCCAGTACATATGACAATAATAAATCAAATCAAATATTTTTTCCTTCATTTGTTTCTGGGACAGGGTGTCACTGGCTGGGCCAGCATTTTTTACCCATCCCTAATTGCCCCTGGAGAAGGGGGTGGGTGAGCTGCCTTCTCCAACCCGCTGCAGTCCCCGTGTGCTGTAGGTACACCCACAGTGCTGTTAGGGAGGGAGTTCCAGGATTCTGACCCAGTGACAGTGAAGGAACGGAACGGCTGATATATTTCCCAGTCAGGACGTGAGTGACTTGGAGGGGAACTTCCGGAGGATGGTGTCCCGAGGTACCATTGACTCTCGGTGGAGGGAGTGAGTGTCTGTGGATGGGGGGGCTGGGGCTGCTCTGTCCTGGATGGTGTTGAGCTGCTTGAATGTTGTTGGAACTGCACCCATCCGGCAAGTGGGGAGTATTCCATCACACTCCTGACTTGTGTCTTGTAGATGGTGGACAGGCTTTGCGGGGGAGACAGGAGGTGAGTTACTCACTGCAGGATTCCCAGCCTCTGACCTGCTCTGGGAGCCTCTGGGTCCAGTTCAGTTTCTGGTCAATAGTAACCCCCAGGATGTTAATAGTTGGGGGGATTCAGTGATGATAAAGAGTGCAGGAGTGAGGGGGAGAGCGAGATTAGACTGGGTGGGATATTAAAGGGTGAGGGGGAGAGTGGGATTAGACTGGGTGGGATATTAAAGGGTGCGGGGAGTGAGGGGGAGAGTGGGATTAGACTGGGTGGGATAGTAAAGGGTGAGGGGGAGAGAGTGGGATTAGACTGGGTGGGATATTAAATGGTGCGGGGAGTGAGGGGGAGAGTGGGATTAGACTGGGTGGGATATTAAAGGGTGCGGGGAGTGAGGGGGAGAGTGGGATTAGACTGGGTGGGATATTAAAGGGTGCGGGGAGTGAGGGGGAGAGTGGGATTAGACTGGGTGGGATATTAAAGGGTGCGGGGAGTGAGGGGGAGAGTGGGATTAGACTGGGTGGGATAGTAAAGGGTGAGGGGGGAGACTGGGATTAGACTGGGTGGGATATTAAAGGGTGCGGGGAGTGAGGGGGAGAGTGGGATTAGACTGGGTGGGATATTAAAGGGTGCTGGGAGTGAGGGGGGAGAGTAGGATTAGACTGGGTGGGATATTAAAGGGTGCGGGGAGTGAGGGGGAGAGTGGGATTAGACTGGGTGGGATATTAAAGGGTGCGGGGAGTGAGGGGGAGAGTGGGATTAGACTGGGTGGGATATTAAAGGGTGCGGGGAGTGAGGGGGAGAGTGGGATTAGACTGGGTGGGATATTAAAGGGTGTGGGGAGTGAGGGGGAGAGTGGGATTAGACTGGGTGGGATATTAAAGGGTGCGGGGAGTGAGGGGGGAGAGTGGGATTAGACTGGGTGGGATATTAAAGGGTGCGGGGAGTGAGGGGGAGAGTGGGATTAGACTGGGTGGGATATTAAAGGGTGCTGGGAGTGAGGGGGGAGAGTGGGATTAGACTGGGTGGGATATTAAAGGGTGCGGGGAGTGAGGGGGAGAGTGGGATTAGACTGGGTGGGATAGTAAAGGGTGAGGGGGAGAGTGGGATTAGACTGGGTGGGATAGTAAAGGGTGCGGGGGGAGGAATCTGGGAGTTTGGTCCAATTTCGGACACTCAGCAGTGTGTCTGCAGTGAAGTTTTGGAGCAGCAGATGGTGATCTCGCTCCAGAGATCCGAAATCCTCCTGTGGCCATCGGTTATTGGGGCCTTGCACCGTCTGACTCCAGCCTCGTGGCCCCCCCACCCCCCAACTCAGGTGGGTTGGGAGTCAGCACCTTCAGGAGAGGAGGAGGACCCTGTACCCCAGTGAGAGTCAGCACCTTCAGGAGAGGAGGGAGACCCTGTACCCCAGTGAGAGTCAGCACCTTCAGGAGAGGAGGGAGACCCTGTACCCCAGTGAGAGTCAGCACCTTCAGGAGAGGAGGAGGACCCTGTATCCCAGAGAGAGTCAGCACCTTCAGGAGAGGAGGAGACCCTGTACCCCAGTGAGAGTCAGCACCTTCAGGAGAGGAGGGAGACCCTGTACCCCAGTGAGAGTCAGCACCTTCAGGAGAGGGGGGCTGGAGGTACGGTTATCCCTGGGGGTGGGGATAGGTGGGTGAGTCTGGGACAGTCTTGTGTTCAGACAGGGTACCCTGAGAGATCAGCACAGCCCTGGGGAACGAGTGTCTCTCTCTCTCTCTCTCTCCCCCCACCCCTCTCCCTGTTCCCCTCCTCCCCCCACCCCCGTGGCCCAATTCGGTCTCCAGTCTCTCCACCCGCCACCCCCCCTTCCCTGTGGGGGCGGAGACAGACAGTCACACCCCAGCCAGCCCACTGCCCCTCTTTAAAAGAGTGGGGCTGGTGGGAGGGGGGTGCACCCACTTCTCAGCAGGCGCTAGTTAAAGGCAGTGTCTGTCGACTGCTGTCTGCTGGAGGTCGGGAGGGCGGGTGGGGTCTCCCGGTCTCTGCTGTGGGGCAAGACCCCCCCCTCCCCCCCCCCACCCCTGCAATGCACCCTTGCAGTGTTCACTACAACACAGAGAGAGAGAGACAGAGAGAGACGGTCACTCCAGGCTCATTCTACCTTCCCTGTCCCCGCTGCCTTGGTGTGGGGGGATAGAGTGGGGGTGTCTCAGTGCCCTGGGGGAGTGAAGGGGTGCAATATAGCTTCCCCCCCCCCCCCCCACCCGACCACCATCATTTATCTCCAGAGGACAGACCCACCTCCCCCAGGTTTGATTTGAGGTTGTGGGATCTTGCTGTGCGGCCAGGGACATGTCCTTTGAGGAGAGGGCAAGGGGAGGTGGAGGAGAAGGGCAGGTTATATTGGAGTTCGATGTCTCTGGAGGAGGGGTGTGGGGGGGACGGTGGGGCGCTGATATAGGCCCCTCCCATCTCACCCCGCCCCACCCCACCCCACCCCACCCCACGTTGAATAACATCACATCCAGAAACAATATAACTGCGAGATCGATTTGGGGTTGTGGGATCTTGCTGTGTGGTGAGGGCCAGCACCTTACGGGGTGAGGGGGGGGGGGTGGTTGTAAGGAGAGTATGGGGGTGGTGGGTTGGTGGGTTGGTGTTCGATGTCCCGAGGAGTGTCCCAAATACAGACCCCCTCGACCATGCCCCGTAGAAAGCATTCTTTCTGGTTGTATCACAGCTTGGTCTGGGCTCCTGCTCTGCCCAAAACCACAAGGAACTACAAAAGCATCGTGAACATAGCCCAATCCATCACACAAACCAGCCTCCCATCCATTGACTCCGTCTACACTTCCCGCTGCCTCGGGGGAAAAGCAGCCAGTGTAATTAAGGACCCCACACACCCCCAACTGACTCAAGAACAGCTACTTCCCTGCTGCTGTCAGACTTTTGATGGACCTACCTCACATTAAGTTGATCTTTCTCTACACCCTAGCTGTGACTGTAACACTACATTCTGCACCCTCTCCTTCTCTATGAATGGTATGCTTTGTATAGTGCACAAGAAACAATACTTTTCACGGTGTCCCAGTGGGTGCGACAATAATAAATCAAATCTATGTACTCTATGAATGGTATGCTTTGTCTGTACAGTGCGCAAGAAACAATACTTTTCCACTGTATCCCAGTACGTGTGACAATAATAAATGAAATAGAATCCAGATCCGGGAGCAGGAGAATCCGGTTCGGGATTTCTCTCCTGCTGCAACATGTTTGAGAAAAGTTGCTCTGACTTGATCCATTGTCTGGAGTTGCTTCAACATTTACCGTACAATCCGGTATATACACAGCAGCCAGGTATCAGGTATCGGCCGCCTTAACCCGACCCGGGACAGCCCACTGCGAACCTTCCGGGGACCTGCCAATCCCAGAATCATCCTCCATCTACTCGGGACCCCCTGGCGTGGCGACATGCCGCCTCCCCCAGTCAAATAGTCATTTTCGTTCACATGTACTGGATACAGTGAAAAGTATTATTTCTTATGGGCTATACAGACAAAGCATACCGTTCATAGAGAACATAGATTTGATTTATTATTGTCACACGTACTGGGATACAGTGAAAAGTATTGTTTCTTGTGCACTATATAGACAGAGCATACCATTCATAGAGTACATAGATTTGATTTATTATTGTCACATGTACTGGGATACAGTGAAAAATATTGTTTCTTGTGGGCTATACAGACAAAGCATACTGTTCATAGAGTACATAGATTTAATTTATTGTCACATACTGGTGTACAGTGAAAAGTATTGTTTCATGTGCACTGTACAAAGCATACCA
>NW_027651179.1:2500-5000 GCF_965287045.1 Carcharhinus amblyrhynchos | reverse complement strand
GGAGGGAGGGAGGCGGGAGAGGTGAGTGGAGGGAGGGAGGGCGGCGACAGGAGTGAGGGAGGGAGGGAGGCGGGAGGAGTGTGAGGGAGGGGAGGCGGGAGGAGTGTGAGGGAGGGAGGCGGGAGGAGTGTGAGGGAGGGAGGGAGGGAGGGAGGAGTGTGAGGGAGAGAGGGAGGGAGGAGTGTGAGGGAGGGAGGGAGGGAGGAGTGTGAGGGAGGGGAGGGAGAGGGAGGAGTGTTTGCTCCTTTGGGTGAGTCCTGGCTGTGGGAGAATTCCAGCCCAGGAATTTGATGTGTTTGGGTTGGAATTCACGGAGAGACAGAGAGCGGGGAGGTATGATGGTGCAGTGAGGGAGAGGGGGACACACAGAAAGGAGGGTGGATGATGTGTCTCCATCAGCCTCACCGGCTCCTCTTCCCTTTCCGAAAGACAACTTCGCTGCCTTGTCTCAGTGGCAGAGACAAGAAGTGAGAGTGAGTGTTGGCCAATTCCCTTCCAACTCCAACAACACACAGACAGAAAGAGCGACCCACAGACTGGGGATCGGGGGGGGTGCTGGGGATCGGGGGGGGCGGGTGGGGGGAGGGAGGGGGGAAAAGTTGCCCCGACATTTCCGGGGGGCTGGAAGATGTTACCGAGTGGAATCGGCTCCAGTGGATTTACATGGCGATTCTTATTCACCTTGCTGGAAATCTGGGAGATCTGGGCAGAGATCTTGGAACCCATCTACTGGAACTCACTCAACCAAAGGTAAGGGAAAGAATTCTGTGTGTGTAAAAAACAGACTGATTCCAAATCAGCGCTACACTGGTCCCTTCTGTTACTCACTCCCTGTGTGAGTGTGAGTGAGTGAGAGTGTGTGTATGTGAGTGAGTTTGTGTGTGTGAATGAGTGAGTTTGTGTGTGTGAATGAGTGTGTTTGTGTGTGTGAATGAGTGAGTTTGTGTGTGTGAATGAGTGTGTTTGTGTGTGTGAATGAGTGTGTTTGTGTGTGTGAATGAGTGAGTTTGTGTGTGTGAATGAGTGAGTTTGTGTGTGTGAATGAGTGTGTTTGTGTGTGTGAATGAGTGTGTTTGTGTGTGTGAATGAGTGTGTTTGTGTGTGTGAATGAGTGAGTTTGTGTGTGTGAATGAGTGTGTTTGTGTGTGTGAATGAGCGTGTACGTGTGAGTGTGTGTATGTGTGAGTGAGTTTGTGTGTGTGCAAATGAGTGAGTTTTGTGTGTGTGCAAATGAGTGAGTTTGTGTGTGCGAGTATGAGTGTGTATGTGTGAGTGAGTTGTGTGTGCGCGAATGAGTGTGTATGTGAGAGTGAGTGAGTGTGTCAGTGTGAGTGAGTTTGTGTGTATGTGTGAGTGAGTTTGTGTGTGAGCGAGTATGAGTGTGTATGTGTGAGTGAGTTTGTGTGTGAGCGAGTATGAGTGTGTATGTGTGAGTGAGTTTGTGTGTGTGCGAGTATGTGTATGTGTGAGTGAGTTTGTGTGTGTGAGTATGAGTGTGTATGTGTGAGTGAGTTTGTGTGTGCGAGTATGAGTGTGTATGTGTGAGTGAGTTTGTGTGTGTGTGAGTGAGAGTATATGTGTGAGTGAGTTTGTGTGTATGTGTGTGAGTTTGTGTGTGAGAGTGAGTGTGTCAGTGTGAGTGAGTGTGTGTGAGAGTGAGTGTGTCAGTGTGAGTGAGTTTGTGTGTGAGAGTGAGTGAGTTTGTGTGTGAGTTTGTGTGTGAGAGTGAGTGAGTGTGAGAGTGAGTGAGTGTGAGAGTGAGTTGGTGTGTGTGTGAGTGAGTGTGTCAGTGTGAGTGAGTTGGTGTGTGAGAGTGTGAGTGTGTCAGTGTGAGTGTGTGTGTGAGTGAGTGTGTCAGTGTGAGTGTGTGTGAGAGTGAGTGAGTGTGTCAGTGTGAGTGTGTGTGAGAGTGAGTGAGTGTGTCAGTGTGAGTGTGTGTGAGAGTGAGTGAGTGTGTCAGTGTGAGTGTGTGTGAGAGAGTGAGTGAGTGTGTCAGTGTGAGTGTGTGTGAGAGAGTGAAGTGAGTGTGTCAGTGTGAGTGTGTGTGAGAGTGAGTGTGTCAGTGTGAGTGTGTGTGAGAGTGAGTGTGTGTGTCAGTGTGAGTGTGTGTGAGAGTGAGTGAGTGTGTCAGTGTGTGTGTGTGAGAGAGTGAGTGTGTCAGTGTGAGTGTGAGTGAGTGAGTGTGTCAGTGTGAGTGTGTGTGAGAGTGAGTGAGTGTGTCAGTGTGAGTGTGTGTGAGAGTGAGTGAGTGTGTCAGTGTGAGTGTGTGTGAGAGTGAGTGAGTGTGTCAGTGTGAGTGTGTGTGAGAGTGAGTGAGTGTGTCAGTGTGAGTGTGTGTGAGAGTGAGTGAGTGTGTCAGTGTGAGTGTGTCAGTGTGAGTGTGTGTGAGAGTGAGTGAGTGTGTCAGTGTGAGTGTGTGTGAGAGTGAGTGAGTGTGTCAGTGTGAGTGTGAGTGAGTGTGTCAGTGTGAGTGTGTCAGTGTGAGTGAGTGAGTGTGTCA
>NW_027651178.1:17500-19837 GCF_965287045.1 Carcharhinus amblyrhynchos | reverse complement strand
TATTTACAGAATAAATATTAGCACACCTCAAACAACTAGGCAAAGGACACTCACAAATCCCAATCCCAATCCCCTTCCTGTTCACTCCCACTGTACACAATCCCAATCCCAAACCCCTTCCCGTTCATTCCCACTGTACACAATCCCAATCCCCTTCCCGTTCACTCCCACTGTACACAAGTATAAAGCTCCCTCTACACTGTCTCCCCCTCCATCAAACACTCCCAGGACAGGTACAGCACGGGGTTAGATACAGAGTAAAGCTCCCTCTACACTGTCCCCCATCAAACACTCCCAGGACAGGGAGAGCACGGGGTTAGATACAGAGTAAAGCTCCCTCTACACTGTCCCCCCATCAAATACTCCCAGGACAGGTACAGCATGGGGTTAGATACAGAGTAAAGCTCCCTCTACACTGTCCCCCCATCAAACACTCCCAGGACAGGTACAGCACGGGGTTAGATACAGAGTAAAGCTCCCTCTACACTGTCCCCCCCCCCATCAAACACTCCCAGGACAGGTACAGCACGGGGTTAGATACAGAGTAAAGCTCCCTCTACACTGTCCCCCCCCCATCAAACACTCCCAGGACAGGTACAGCATGGGGTTAGATACAGAGTAAAGCTCCCTCTACACTGTCCCCCTCAATCAAACACTCCCAGGACAGGTACAGCACGGGGTTAGATACAGAGTAAAGCTCCCTCTACACTGTCCCCCTCAATCAAACACTCCCAGGACAGGTACAGCACGGGGTTAGATACAGAGTAAAGCTCCCTCTACACTGTCCCTCCATCAAACACTCCCAGGACAGGTACAGCATGGGGTTAGACACAGAGTAAAGCTCCCTCTACACTGTCCCCCAACAAACACTCCCAGGACAGGTACAGCACGGGGTTAGATACAGAGTAAAGCTCCCTCTACACTGTCCCCCCATCAAACACTCCCAGGACAGGTACAGCACGGGGTTAGACACAGAGTAAAGCTCCCTCTACACTGTCCCCCCCATCAAACACTCCCAGGACAGGGACAGCACGGGGTTAGATACAGAGTAAAGCTCCCTCTACACTGTCCCCCCCATCAAACACTCCCAGGACAGGTACAGCACGGGGTTAGACACAGAGTAAAGCTCCCTCTACACTGTCCCCCAACAAACACTCCCAGGACAGGTACAGCACGGGGTTAGATACAGAGTAAAGCTCCCTCTACACTGTCCCCCCCATCAAACACTCCCAGGACAGGTACAGCACGGGGTTAGACACAGAGTAAAGCTCCCTCTACACTGTCCCCCAACAAACACTCCCAGGACAGGTACAGCACGGGGTTAGATACAGATTAAAGCTCCCTCTACACTGTCCCCCATCAAACACTCCCAGGACAGGTACAGCATGGGGTTAGATACAGAGTAAAGCTCCCTCTACACTGTCCCCCCATCAAACACTCCCAGGACAGGTACAGCACGGGGTTAGATACAGAGTAAAGCTCCCTCTACACTGTCCCCCACATCAAACACTCCCAGGACAGGTACAGCACAGGGTTAGATACAGAGTAAAGCTCCCTCTACACTGTCCCCCCATCAAACACTCCCAGGACAGGTACAGCACGGGGTTAGATACAGAGTAAAGCTCCCTCTACACTGTCCGCCCCCCATCAAACACTCCCAGGACAGGTACAGCATGGGGTTAGATACAGAGTAAAGCTCCCTCTACACTGTCCCCCTCAATCAAACACTCCCAGGACAGGTACAGCACGGGGTTAGATACAGAGTAAAGCTCCCTCTACACTGTCCCCCTCAATCAAACACTCCCAGGACAGGTACAGCACGGGGTTAGATACAGAGTAAAGCTCCCTCTACACTGTCCCTCCATCAAACACTCCCAGGACAGGTACAGCATGGGGTTAGACACAGAGTAAAGCTCCCTCTACACTGTCCCCCAACAAACACTCCCAGGACAGGTACAGCACGGGGTTAGATACAGAGTAAAGCTCCCTCTACACTGTCCCCCCATCAAACACTCCCAGGACAGGTACAGCACGGGGTTAGATACAGAGTAAAGCTCCCTCTACACTGTCCCCCCATCAAACACTCCCAGGACAGGTACAGCACGGGGTTAGATACAGAGTAAAGCTCCCTCTACACTGTCCCCCCATCAAACACTCCCAGGACAGGTACAGCACGGGGTTAGATACAGAGTAAAGCTCCCTCTACACTGTCCCCCCATCAAACACTCCCAGGACAGGTACAGCACGGGGTTAGACACAGAGTAAAGCTCCCTCTACACTGTCCCCCCCATCAAACACTCCCAGGACAGGGACAGCACGGGGTTAGATACAGAGTAA
>NW_027651178.1:0-12500 GCF_965287045.1 Carcharhinus amblyrhynchos | reverse complement strand
CTGGGTCTGTACTCGTTGGAGTTTAGAAGGATGACGGGGGGATCTTACAGAGACGTATAAGATAATGAAGGGGATGGATAGGGTAGAGGTAGAGAGATTCTTTCCGCTTAGAAAGGACAGCAGGACTAGAGGGCACAGCCTCAAAATAAAGGGGGGGGCGGTTTAGAACAGAGTTGAGGAGGAACTTCTTCACTCAAAGGGTGGTGAATCTCTGGAATTCTCTGCCCGTTGGAGTGGTGGGGGCTGCCTCGCTAAATATATTGAAGTCACGGGTAGATAGGTTTCTGATAGACAGGGAGAGAGCGGGAACGTGGAACTGATCCACCGTCAGATCAGCCACGATCTTATTGAATGGCGGGGCAGGCTCGAGGGGGCGAGATGGCCCCCACTCCTGCTCCTGTTTCTTACGTTATTATTACGTTCTCTGAGCAGCGTTACACGTTATCCCCGATACACGTGACAATAATAAATCTAACATTAAGCTGATCTTTCTCTGCACCCTCGCTGTGACTGTAACACCACGTTCTGCAACCCTCTCTCCTTTCCTTCTCCGTGAACGGCATGCTTTGTCTGCGCAGCGCGCGAGAAACAACGCTTTCCACCGTGTCCCCGGTACACACGGGACAATAATTCATCCGATCAAACTGCGGAGTAGAGGGGGGTTGGACCCAACGCAGGAGGGGAAGGGGCTCGTTTAACCTGCAGTCGGGTACAGCACAATAACAGTGGGCCGAAGGGCCTGCTCCTGTTCCTATCCTGTCTCACGCCTGGGAGAGTGAAGCCACAAATTAGATAAACTTCCGCGTAGCCACAGGATGTGGGGCAGTCATAAAACACTTGGGGGTTTTGCTACGTGACTGAGAGGCGATTTATGCAGTGAGCATTTAGCAATCAAAGTGCAAATTGCTTCGAAACAGGAACCAGCGCCTCGCACACCACCTGTTATCTGCTTCCCCGCACAATTTACAATATTAACCGACAAGCTCCCCCACACTGTCCCCACCAAACACTCCCCAGGACAGGTACAGCACGGGGTTAGATAAAGAGTAAAGCTCCCTCTACACCTGACCCCCCACAAAACCTCCCAGGACAGGTACAGCACGGGGTTAGATACAGAGTAAAGCTCCCTCTACACTGTCCCCCATCAAACACTCCCAGGACAGGTACAGCACGGGGTTAGATACAGAGTAAAGCTCCCTCTACACTGTCCCCCCATCAAACACTCCCAGGACAGGTACAGCACGGGGTTAGATACAGAGTAAAGCTCCTCTACACTGTCCCCCCCATCAAACACTCCCAGGACAGTTACAGCACGGGGTTAGATACAGAGTAAAGCTCCCTCTACACTGTCCCCCCCATCAAACACTCCCAGGACAGGTACAGCACAGGGTTAGATACAGAGTAAAGCTCCCTCTACACTGTCCCCCCCATCAAACACTCCCGGGACAGGTACAGCACGGGGTTAGATACAGAGTAAAGCTCCCTCTACACTGTCCCCCCATCAAACACTCCCAGGACAGTACAGCACGGGGTTAGATACAGAGTAAAGCTCCCTCTACATTGTCCCCCCCCATCAAACACTCCCAGGACAGGTACAGCACGGGGTTAGATACAGAGTAAAGTTCCCTCCACAGTGGGTTAGCGCCGCTGCCTCACAGCGCCAGGGACCCGGGTTCGATTCCCCGGGGGGCACGGTGACACAGTGGGTTAGCGCTGCTGCCTCACAGCGCCAGGGACCCGGGTTCGATTCCCCGGGGGGCACGGTGACACAGTGGGTTAGCGCTGCTGTCTCACGGCGCCAGGGACCCGGGTTCGATTCCCCGGCAGCACGGTGACACAGTGGGTTAGCGCTGCTGTCTCACAGCGCCAGGGACCCGGGTTCGATTCCCCAGGGCTCGGGTCACTGTCTGTGTTCGGAGTCTGCACATTCTCCCCGTGTCTGCGTGGGTTTCCTCCGGGTGCTCCGGTTTCCTCCCACAGTCTGAAAGATGTGTAGGTTAGGGTGGATTGGCCCGAACTGGTGCCGGAGTGTGGGCGATTCAGGATTTTCAAAATAACTTCTTTGCAGTGTTAATATCATCCACTTGTGACAATAACAAATAAACCTTAAACCTCTCTCTCTCTGTCTCTCTCTCTCTCCCCTTCTGTTCCTCTTTGCCTCTCGCTCTCTCTCTCTGTCTCCCTCTCTCTCTCTGTCTCCTCTCTCTCTCTGTCTCCCTCTCTCTCTCTGTCTCTCTCTCTCTCTCTCTGTCTCTCTCTCTGTCTCTCTCTCTCTCTGTCTCTCTCTCTCTGTCTCTGACTCCCTCTCTCTGTCTCTCTCTCTGTCTCTCCGTCTCTCTCTCTCTCTCTCCGTCTCTCTCTCTCTGTCTCTCTCTCTGTCTCTCCGTCTCTCTCCCTCTGTCTCTCTCTCTGTCTCTCCGTCTCTCTCTCTCTCTCTCCGTCTCTCTCTCTCTGTCTCTCTCTCTGTCTCTCCGTCTCTCTCCCTCCGTCTCTCTCTCTGTCTCTCCGTCTCTCTCTCTCTCTCTCCGTCTCTCTCCCCTCTGTCTCTCTCTCTGTCTCTCCGTCTCTCTCTCTCTCTGTCTCCCTCTCTCTGTCTCCCTCTCTCTCCGTCTCTCTCTCTGTCTCTCCGTCTCTCTCTCTCTCTCTCTCCGTCTCTCTCTCTCTGTCTCTCTCTCTGTCTCTCCGTCTCTCTCTCTCTGTCTCTCTCTCTGTCTCTCCGTCTCTCCCTCTCTCTGTCTCCCCTCTCTCTGTCTCCTTCGCTCCCAGTTACATGCCTTACCTGATGTTACAGGTGAGAATCTCTCCGACACGTGTGTGTCTGTGTGTGTGTGTCTGTGTGTGTGTGTGTGTGTGAGTTTCCTGCGTCCTCTCTCTCTCTCTCTCTCTCTGTGGGAGAAAGTGATTCTCCAGCACCAGGGACCTGTGCACTGGATGTGTTCAGACGCGTGTGTGTTGTCTCTCGCCCCGTTATCTGCAGACTGTGGGAAGTCCCCCCACCGTGGAAACTCTGTCTCGTCTCTGGGCCTCCCATCACATCCTGTCCCTGCGATCTGTCACGCACACACGTGTATCAGCAGAGACAGGCCAAGGTGAACCCTCTCCAGCCCCCCCGACACCCCCTCCCTATCTCTGTAACCTCCTCCAGCCTCCCCTACACCCCCTCCCTATCCTGTAACCTCCTCCAGCCCCCCCTACACCCCCTCCCTATCTCTGTAACCCTCCTCCAGCCCCCCCTACACCCCCTCCCTATCTCTGTAACCTCCTCCAGTCCCCCCTACACCCCCCTCCCTATCTCTGTAACCTCCTCCAGCCCCCCCTACACCCCCTCCCTATCTCTGTAACCTCCTCCAGAAAAGATTTACTAGGATGCTCCCGGGGACTTTTGATGGATTGAGTTATAAGGAGAGGCTGGGATAGACTGGGACTTTTTTCTCTGGAGCGTAGGAGGCTGAGGGGTGATCTTATAGAGGTCTATAAAATAATGAGGGGGGCACAGATCAGCGAGATAGTCAATATCTTTTCCCCCAAAGGTAGGGGAGTCTAAAACTAGAGGGGAGGGGAGAGGGTCCAGAGGGGGCAATTTTTTCACCCAGAGGGTGGTGAGTGTCTGGAACGAGCTGCCAGAGGCAGTAGTAGAGGCGGGGACAATTTTGTCTTTTAAAAAGCGTTTAGACAGTTACATGGGGACGATGGGTCTAGAGGGATATGGGGTCAAACACGGGCAATTGGGATTAGCTTAGGGGTTTGAAAGAAAGTGGAAGGCATAGACAAGTTGGGCCGAAGGGCCTGTTTCCCTGCTGTAAACCTCTCTGTGACTCTATGACTGATGAAACCAAGCATGCCCAATGCCTTCTTCACCACTCTGTCCACCTGTGTCTCCACTTTCAAGGAGCTATGAACCTGTTACCCCGAGATCTCTCTCTGTTCTGGAACTAGTTTTAGACTCCCCTACCTTTGGGGGGAAAAGATATTGACTATCTAGCTGATCTGTGCCCTCTCATTATTTTATAGACCTCTATAAGATCACCCCTCAGCCTCCTACGCTCCAGAGGAAAAAAGTCCCAGTCTATCCCAGCCTCTCCTTATAACTCAATCCATCAAAAGTCCCCGGGAGCATCCTAGTAAATCTTTTCCTGCGCTCTTCCTAGTTTAATAATATCCTTTCTATAATAGGGTGACCCAGAACTGTACACAGTATTTCCAAGTGTGGGCCTTCCCAATGCCTTGTCCAACTTCAACAAGACGTCCCCAACTCCTGTATTCAATGTTCTGAGCGATGAAACCAAGCATGCCGACTGCCTTCTTCACCGCTCTGTCCACCTGGGACCCCCACTTTCAAGGAGCTATGAACCTGTTACCCCCGAGATCTCTCTCTGTTCTGGAACTCTCTCCCCGACCGCTAACTGAGCGAGTCCTGCCCTGGTTCCATCCACCGAAACGCCTCACCTCGCGTTGGTCTAAATTGAACTCCATCCGCCGTTGGCCAGCCCACTGGCCCAACTGGTCGAGATCCCGTCGCACGTCCTGAGGAAGGGCGTGCTGGCCCCTTGGAAAGGGTCCAGGAGATTCTCCGGGGGTTGGGGGTGCCGGTTCTGTCTGCCGCTCGGGAGGCAAATGTGAGGCTCGCGTTCGTGTCGAGGGGGGGGGCTGGAATGCAAGAGCAGGGATGGACCTCCGAGGCTCTGGGTCAGACCCCGTTCGGGAGCAGTTTTGGGGGTCCCCCCACCTCCCCCCCCCCCCCCGGATCTCAGGGAGGATGGGGGCGGGCGGGCCCTCGGGAAGGGGGGGGTCCAGAGGGAGGTTGACCAGAACGATCCCCTGGAGTGACGGGTTGAGGATCCTGGGTCTGTACTCATTGGGAGTTTGGAAGGATGAGGGAGTTCGGGGTGGGGGAAGAGGCAGGAGAATGGGGGGGGGGGGGGGGGGGGGGGTGGGGATAGCATCAGCCACGATTGAATGGGGGTGGGGCAAGGGGGCCGGCCCAGACCCGATGGGCCGAGTGGCCTCGTTCTGCTCCCCACGTCGTTGGGTCTCATGGTCTGGTGGACCTCTGAACCTCCTCCAGGGGCAGTGAGGGGAGTTCGAGGGGCAGAGCCGAGTCAGGAATGAGGAGAGTAGGCGTTCGGAGTTGATTGAGTCAATGTGTTGGGCAAGGGTGTGGGGTGTTGTGGGTGGGTGGGTGGCGGGGGTGGGGGTGGGTGGTGGGAGGTGGTGGGAGGTTAACTCAACCCCCAGGGTCTTTCCGCTCTCACCTCGGATTGACTTCAACGTTGACGGTTCCCCTCCACCCCCACCCTCTCGTTTAACCCCCCCCCCCCACCCACCACACCACCGAGGAACGGCGTAGCTTGGGTGGGGGGCAAGCTGGGGGGGGGGGGTGGTGCAAGAGAGAGAGATTGTCTTGTAGAGGGGGGGAGACGGTTGGAGGGGAGGGGGGGGCTCGCTATCCCCGAGACGTCTGAAATTCTGAGTAGGTTTGACATGGTTTGGGGGGAACGAGGGACCTTTCCCCCTCCCCCCACCCCCCAGGTGGGTGGGGGGACCAAGAAAGGAACCTCCTGCCAGAACAGTCATTACACCTCCTGTCCAGGGGGTGTCACTGCTGATGAGTCCTCCCAGAGGTGTAATTACACCTCCTGTCCAGGGGGTGTCACTGCCGATGAGTCCTCCCAGAGGTGTAATTACACCTCCTGTCCAGGGGGTGTCACTGCCGATGAGTCCTCCCAGAGGTGTAATTACACCTCCTGTCCTGGAGTGTCACTGCTCATCAGTCCTCCCAGAGGTGTAATTACACCTCCTGTCCTGGGGGTGTCACGGCTGATGAGTCCTCCCAGAGGTGTAATTACACCTCCTGTCCTGGGGGTGTCACTGCTGATGAGTCCTCCCAGAACTGTAATTACACCTCCAGGCCGTCAGTGTCGCTGTTGCTCAGCCCTCCCAGAGCTGTCATTCCCCCCTCCAGGTCTCGGGGTGTCGCTGCTGCTCAGTCCTCCCAGCGCTGTCATTTCCCCTCCAGGCCTGCGGGTGACACTGCTGCTCAGTCCTCCCAGACCTGTAATTACACCTCCCGGCCGTCAGTGTCGCTGTTGCTCAGCCCTCCCAGAACTGTCGTCTCCCCCCCCCCGGCCCCGGGCCCAGGAGGGTGGCTGCTGCTCAGTCCTCCCAGCGCTGTCATTCCCCCTCCAGGCCTGGCGGTGTCGCTGCTGCTCAGTCCTCCCAGAGCTGCTCAGTCCTCCCAGATTTGTCATTCCCCCTCCGGGCCTAGTGGTGTCGCTGCTGCTCACGTTCACACACCTCAGAGCTGTCGTTTCCCCCTCCAGGCCTGGTGGTGTCGCTGCTGCTCACGTTCACACACCTCAGAGCTGTCATTTCCCCCTCCAGGCCTGGTGGTGTCGCTGCTGCCCAGTCCTCCCAGAGCCGCCAAGTCCTCCCAGCGCTGTCGTTCCCCCTCCCGGCCTGGGGGTGTCGCTGTTTGCGGGTCCCCGGGAGTCCCGGGACTTTGCAGCAGGGGAGGGGACGGGAGCGGGGAGGAGCTGCAAAGAGGGAGGAAGGGGAGGGATCAGCTGTTTGGAAGGGGGAGGCTTGTTTATTTTGCACCATGCCGCTCAGCAAGCTGTGGCTGAGGGGCGCCTACGCCGGCAGCGGGGTCGTGCTCGGCCTTTCGGCCTTCCTCTGCTGGACCATCGCTTTCCGACAGCCGGCGACCGCCGCCTTCGGGGGCCTCTCGGGTGAGTCGATGCGGGGCCGCACCGGTGCGGGGGGCACTAATGCAGCGGGGCCCACCTCTGCCCCCATGCACGGGAGGGGGCACCCATGCAGCGCGGTGCATTGGGTAATAATGCGTAGGTGGTCCCGAAGCCAATGGCGCTCACTGATAGGGGACGGGGTAGACCCAGATGGGGCCCCAGGCCCTAATGCAGCCCGGGCCCCCCCTGGGCCCATGCATGGGTGGGGGCACCCATGCAGTGTGATGCATTGACTAATAAAGTATACATGGCCTGGAAGCCAGCTGCACTCATTGGTAGGGAGGTAATGCAGACCCAACTAGTGTCACGAGCACCAATGCAACAGGATCCACCCATGGGCCCATGCATGGGTGGGGACACCCATGCAGCGTTATGCATTGGCTAATGATGTGCAGGTAATACTGAAGGCAGTGGTGATGACTAGCTGGGGGCAGTGCAGACCAATCTGGTGTCCAGGGCACCAATGCAGTAATATCCATCACTGGGCCCATGCATAGGTGGGAGCACCCGTGCAACGTTGTGCATTGGTTAATGATGCACAGATAGTACAGAAGCCAGTGGTGAACACGAGCAGGGGACAGTGTAGACCAGTCTCATGCCCAGGGCACCAATGCAGCAATATCCAACAGTGGGCCCATGCATGGGTGGGAGCACCCATGCAGCGTGATACATTGGCTAAAACGACATACGTTACTGGGAAGCCAGCCGCAATCAGCAGTAGGGGATAGTGCAGACTAAACTGATGTCCTGAGCACTAATGCAGCCCTGGCCACCCCTGGGCCCATGCAAGGGTGCGGGCACCCATGCAGTGCGATGCATTGGCTAATGATGCTCAGATGATACAGAAGGCGGTAGTGATCACTCGCAGGGGGCAGTGCAGAGCAAACTGGTGCCCAGGACAACAATGCAGCAACATCCATCACTGGGCCCATGCATGGGTGGGAGCACCCATGCTGGGTTATGCATTGGCTAAAACAGGTACAGGTGGTATAGAGGCCAGTGGTGATCGCTGGTCGGGGGCAGTGCAGACGAAACTGGTGTCATGGTCACTAATGCAGCCGGGCTCACCCCCGGCTCCATGCACGAGAAGCAGCCACCATGCACTGCGACACATTTGGGAATTTTGTTGCGGGCAGCGTGGGAACCAGTGCAGCATCCGGGGACAGGGCAGGGGAGATAGCACCGTGGCCAGGGGCACCAATGCAACCTGGCATAACTGTGAGCCCATGCACGGGATTGGGCAGCAATGCATTCACAGATAAGTTGCAGATGACCACAGCGCTCTGTGTCCACTCGGTGGGTGTCGTTACGGCCAAACTGGGACCGGAGGGTCAGCAGAGCAGCCTTCGGTACAAGAGGGGGATCGTGAGAGGGTCAGTGCTGAGGGAGCGCCGCATTGTGTGTGGGGAGGGTCGGTGCTGAGGGAGCGCCGCACTGTGTGTGTGGGGAGGGTCGGTGCTGAGGGAGCGCCGCACTGTGTGGGGAGGGTCAGTGCTGAGGGAGCACCGCACTGTGTGTGTGGGGAGGGTCAGTGCTGAGGGAGCGCCGCACTGTGTGTGGGGAGGGTCGGTGCTGAGGGAGCGCCGCACTGTGTGTGGGGAGGGTCGGTGCTGAGGGAGCGCCACACTGTGTGTGGGGAGGGTCGGTGCTGAGGGAGCGCCGCACTGTGTGTGTGGGGAGGGTCGGTGCTGAGGGAGCGCCGCACTGTGTGGGGAGGGTCAGTGCTGAGGGAGCACCGCACTGTGTGTGTGGGGAGGGTCGGTGCTGAGGGAGCGCCGCACTGTGTGGGGAGGGTTGGTGCTGAGGGAGCGCCGCACTGTGTGGGGAGGGTCAGTGCTGAGGGAGCACCGCACTGTGTGTGTGGGGAGGGTCGGTGCTGAGGGAGCACCGCACTGTGTGTGTGGGGAGGGTCGGTGCTGAGGGAGCGCCGCACTGTGTGGGGAGGGTCAGTGCTGAGGGAGCACCGCACTGTGTGTGTGGGGAGGGTCGGTGCTGAGGGAGCGCCGCACTGTGTGTGGGGAGGGTCGGTGCTGAGGGAGCGCCGCACTGTGTGTGGGGAGGGTCGGTGCTGAGGGAGCGCCGCACTGTGTGTGTGTGGGGAGGGTCAGTGCTGAGGGAGCGCCGCACTGTGTGGGGAGGGTCAGTGAGCTATAGTGACTCAGGCATGACAGAGAGTTTTAGTCGAGTCACGGTTGTGCGAAAGATTCTGTTCCCCTTTTGATATAAACACAAGATAAAATTCTCAGTCAGCACCCAGTTTGCGATGTGCTGAGTCGGGAAAAATGTGTTGGCCTCCCTATCTCCCTCGGTCAGACCCACACTCGGAGCACCGTGCACAGTTCCCCGTCTCCCTATCCCCCTCGGTTAGACCCACACTCGGAGCACCGTGCACAGTTCCCGTCTCCCTATCCCCCTCGGTTAGACCCACACTCGGAGCACCGTGCACAGTTCCCGTCTCCCTATCCCCCTCGGTCAGACCCACACTCAGAGCACCGTGCACAGTTCCCGTCTCCCTATCCCCCTCGGTTAGACCCACACTCGGAGCACCGTGCACAGTTCCCGTCTCCCTATCCCCCTCGGTCAGACCCACACTCGGAGCACCGTGCACAGTTCCCGTCTCCCTATCCCCCTCGGTTAGACCCACACTCGGAGCACCGTGCACAGTTCCCGTCTCCCTATCCCCCTCGGTCAGACCCACACTGGGAGCACCGTGCACAGTTCCCGTCTCCCTATCCCCCTCGGTCAGACCCACACTCGGAGCACCGTGCACAGTTCCCGTCTCCCTATCCCCCTCGGTCAGACCCACACTCGGAGCACAGTTCCCGTCTCCCTATCCCCCTAGGTTAGACCCACACTCGGAGCACAGTTCCCGTCTCCCTATCCCCTCGGTTAGACCCACACTCGGAGCACCGTGCACAGTTCCCATCTCCCTATCCCCCTCGGTCAGACCCACACTCGGAGCACAGTTCCCGTCCCCCTATCCCCTTGGTTAGACCCACACTCGGAGCACCGTGCACAGCTCCCGTCTCCCTATCCCCCTCGGTTAGACCCACACTCGGAGCACCGTGCACAGTTCCCGTCTCCCTATCCCCTCGGTTAGACCCACACTCGGAGCACAGTTCCCGTCTCCGTATCCCCCTCGGTTAGACCCACACTCAGAGCACCGTGCACAGTTCCCGTCTCCCTATCCCCCTCGGTCAGACCCACACTCGGAGCACAGTTCCCGTCTCCCTATCCCCCTCGGTCAGACCCACACTCGGAGCACCGTGCACAGTTCCCGTCTCCCTATCCCCCTCGGTCAGACCCACACTCGGAGCACAGTTCCCGTCTCCCTATCCCCCTCGGTCAGACCCACACTCGGAGCACCGTGCACAGTTCCCATCTCCCTATCCCCCTCGGTCAGACCCACACTCGGAGCACAGTTCCCGTCTCCCTATCCCCCTCGGTCAGACCCACACTCGGAGCACCGTGCACAGTTCCCGTCTCCCTATCCCCCTCGGTTAGACCCACACTCGGAGCACCGTGCACAGTTCCCGTCTCCCTATCCCCCTCGGTTAGACCCACACTCGGAGCACCGTGCACAGTTCCCGTCTCCCTATCCCCCTTGGTTAGACCCACACTCGGAGCACCGTGCACAGTTCCCGTCTCCCTATCCCCCTCGGTTAGACCCACACTCGGAGCACCGTGCACAGTTCCCGTCTCCCTATCCCCCTCGGCCAGACCCACACTCGGAGCACTGTGCACAGTTCCCGTCTCCCTATCCCCCTCGGTCAGACCCACACTCGGAGCACCGTGCACAGTTCCCGTCTCCCTATCCCCCTCGGTCAGACCCACACTCGGAGCACCGTGCACAGTTCCCGTCTCCCTATCCCCCTCGGTTAGACCCACACTCGGAGCACCGTGCACAGTTCCCGTCTCCCTATCCCCCTCGGTCAGACCCACACTCGGAGCACCGTGCACAGTTCCCGTCTCCCTATCCCCCTCGGTCAGACCCACACTCGGAGCACCGTGCACAGTTCCCGTCTCCCTATCCCCCTCGGTCAGACCCACACTCGGAGCACCGTGCACAGTTCCCGTCTCCCTATCCCCCTCGGTCAGACCCACACTCGGAGCACCGTGCACAGTTCCCGTCTCCCTATCCCCCTCGGTCAGACCCACACTCGGAGCACAGTTCCCGTCTCCCTATCCCCTCGGTTAGACAGATAGGGAGGGGGTGTAGGGGGATGCTGGAGGAGGTTACAGAGATAGGGAGGGCTAGTAAGTTCCATGTCGAAAAAGTTTTGCTGATTCAGAGCAGCTGGGAACTGAGTCATGGTCAGCAGAGAGCAGGGAAGTATGAACAGGAGACACGAGATCTCGACACATGGCCAGAGAGAGAGAGAGTGGCCTGTCTGAGAAGGTTCAGCATTTCCCCAAGAGACAGCTTCTGGGATCTCCCTCCCTCCCCCCACACAGTGCGGCGCTCCCTCAGCACCGACCCTCCCCACACACACAGTGCGGCGCTCCCTCAGCACCGACCCTCCCACACACACAGTGCGGCGCTCCCTCAGCACCGACCCTCCCCACACACACAGTGCGGCGCTCCCTCAGCACCGACCCTCCCCCCACACAGTGCGGCGCTCCCTCAGCACCGACCCTCCCCACACACACAGTGCGGCGCTCCCTCAGCACCGACCCTCCCCACACACACAGTGCGGCGCTCCCTCAGCACCGACCCTCCCCACACACACAGTGCGGCGCTCCCTCAGCACCGACCCTCCCCACACACACAGTGCGGCGCTCCCTCAGCACCGACCCTCCCCACACACACAGTGCGGCGCTCCCTCAGCACCGACCCTCCCCACACACACAGTGCGGCGCTCCCTCGGCACCGACCCTCCCCACACACACAGTGCGGCGCTCCCTCAGCACCGACCCTCCCCACACACACACAGTGCGGCGCTCCCTCAGCACTGACCCTCCCCACACACAGTGCGGCGCTCCCTCGGCACCGACCTCCCCAGTCGGTGCTCTGGGATCGGACTGTGCTGTCCCCGATTGGGGGCGAGGCTGGGATTGGTCGGGACGGCTGGTGGGGCAGATGGTTTATGTCATTTTCCAGTATGCGCCTCTCAATAATGGAGGAAAGTGAATTGTAAATTAATCTCTGTCTCCCTCCCCCTCTCTGTGTCGCTCCCCCTCTCCCTCCCCCTCTCTCTGTGTCGCTCCCCTCTCCTCCCCCCTCTCTGTGCCCCCTCTCCCCTCCCCTCTCTCTCTGTCTCTGGCTCCCCCCTCTCCCTCCTCTCTGTGTCGCTCCCCTCTCCCTCTCTCTCTCTGTGTCGCTCCCCTCCCTCCCTCTCTCTCTGTGTCGCTCCCCCTCTCCCTCCCTCTCTCTCTGCGTCGCTCCCCCTCTCCCTCCCTCTCTCTCTGCGTCGCTCCCCCTCTCCCTCCCCTCTCTCTCTGCGTCGCTCCCCCTCTCCCTCCCTCTCTCTCTGCGTCGCTCCCCCTCTCCCTCCCCTCTCTCTGTGTCGCTCCCCCTCTCCCTCCCCCTCTCTCTGCGTTGCTCCCCCTCTCCCTCCCTCTCTCTCTGTGTCGCTCCCCCTCTCCCTCCCTCCTCTCTCTGTGTCGCTCCCCCTCTCCCTCCCTCCCTCTCTCTCTGTGTCGCTCCCCCTCTCCCTCCCTCTCTTCTGCGTCGCTCCCCCTCTCCCTCCCCCTCTCTCTCTGTGTCGCTCCCCCTCTCCCTCCCTCTCTCTCTGTGTCGCTCCCCCTCTCCCC
>NW_027651177.1:0-19932 GCF_965287045.1 Carcharhinus amblyrhynchos | reverse complement strand
CCGTGCTGTACCTGTCCTGGGAGTGTTTGATGGGGGGACAGTGTAGAGGGAGCTTTACTCTGTATCTAACCCCGTGCTGTACCTGTCCTGGGAGTGTTTGATGGGGGGACAGTGTAGAGGGAGCTTTACTCTGTATCTAACCCCGTGCTGCACCAGTTGAGAGGTCCAAGTTTCTAGGTGTCCAGATCACCAACAACCTGTCCTGGTCCCCCCCATGCCAACACTATAGTTAAGAAAGCCCCACCAATGCCTCTACTCTCTTCGAAGACTAAGGAAATTTGGCATGTCCGCTCCAACTCTCACCAACTTTTACAGATGCCCCATAGAAAGCATTCTTTCTGGTTGTATCACAGCTTGGTATGGGCTCCTGCTCTGCCCAAGACCGCAAGGAACTACAAAAGGGTCATGAATATAACCCAATCCATCACACAAACCAGCCTCCCATCCATTGACTCTGTCTACACTTCCCGCTGGCTCGGGGAAAAGCAGCCAGCATAATTAAGGACCCCACACACCCCGGACATTCTCTCTTCCACCTTCTTCCATCGGGAAAAAGGATACAAGAGTCTGAGGTCCCGTACCGACCGACTCAAGAACAGCTTCTTCCCTGCTGCTGTCAGACTTTTGAATGGACCTACCTCGCATTAAGTTGATCTTTCTCTACACCCTAGCTATGACAGTAACACTACATTCTGCACCCTCTCCTTTCCTTCTCTATGAATGGTATGCTTTGTCTGTATAGCGTGCAAGAAACAATACTTTTCACTGTATCCCAATACATGTGACAATAATAAATCAAATCAAATCCTTCTCCCCTGTGTACTCTATGAACAGTATGCTTTGTCTGTAGAGCACGCAAGAAACAATACTTTTCACTGTATCCCAATACATGTGACAATAATAAAACAAATCCTTCTCCCGTGTACTCTATGAACAGTATGCTTTGTCTGTAGAGCACGCAAGAAACAATACTTTTCACTGTATCCCAATACATGTGACAATAATAAATCTAATGAAATCAGTTTGAATGTGAAGACTTACCAGGCTGATTAGCTGTGAGAGAGTCATCCCGACTCTCACTGTCACCTTCTCGTCTGCAGTTTGTGCTGGTCTCACGTTGGGGTTGTAAGTCTCAAACAGCTTGCTCAGAAGCATCTTCTCTGTCTCCGATCCTCCCACGCCTGGGGGTCAAAGTTCAGAGTCAAGCCAGCCTGACCGTAAAACCGCGGGGTCAAACCCAGGGAGGGCGAGTTCAAAGTTCACGCCACACCAGTGAGACCCTCTCCAACGGGCAAGGATCTGACCATCACCCCCCCCTTGTCACTACATTGCTGAATCCCTCCCCACCCCACAACTATCAACATCCTGGGGGGGGGGTGACCAGAAACTGAACTGGGACCCAGCCACGTAAATACAGTGGATCCCAGAGCAGGTCAGAGGCTGGGAATCCTGCGGAGAGTGTCTCACCTCCTGACTCCCCCCCCCCCCCCACCCTCCAAATCCTGTCCACCATCTACAAGGACACAAGTCAGGAGTGTGATGGAACACTCCCCACTTCCCCGGATGGGTGCGGCTCCCAACAACAACTCAAGAAGCTCAAGACCATCCAGGAGAAAGCTCATCCAGATGCAAACCACAAACACCCACTCCTTCCACCCCCGAACGCTGGAAAATGGGATTAGAATAAAGTTTATTTATTAGTGTCACATCACATTAACACCGCAATGAAATTACAAAGAGTCTCCACCCTCCTGTTCGGGTAACACGGAGGGAGAATTTAGCACGGCCAATGCGTGTCTTCTGGACTGTGGGAGACAACACTGGCCCAGTGGGTTGGCACTGCTGCCTCACAGCGCCAGGGACGCAGGTTCGATTCCCGCTTGGGTCACCGTCTGTGTGGAGTCTGCATGTTCTCCCCGTGTCTGCGTGGGTTTCCTCCGGGTGCTCCAGTTTTGGCCATGCTAAATTAACCCTCAGTGTCCAAAGATGTGTAGGTTAGGTGGATTGGCCATGATAAATTGTCCCTTTAGTGTCCAGGGCAATGAGCAGGGGAAACGTGTTACGGGAATGGGGCCTGAGTGGTCGGTACAGACCCAATGGGCCAAATGGCCTCCTTTGGAACTGGAGGGGTTCTATGACTCCATGAGGATAGTGTTCCCTATCGGAAATTCTCTTGTGTCAAACGTTCCCAATCGCTGGAACTGTTGTTAGTCCCAACTCCTGCTGTAAACACAGAGGTGAGGAATGTTCTCCACACTGGGCTCTGCAGAAATGCCAATGGTGCCCTGTTGCTCTTGTGTTAATGCTGGGCATTTATTACAGATTAGTCAAGAGTTTATGCTTCATAAAATGACTTACGGTGACTCCTCTCTGCTCAAAACCCCAGTTATTAATAGCACAGGCTGCATGTTCGCCTGGTATGGGGCTACAGGCTGACGCACTGTGGAGACAGTGTGCACCCAAGCACCTGTTCATCGCTGTACACCACTTAACCCACTCAGACTACCAGTTAACCCAAAACTCACACACACTCTCGCTCACACACACACACACACACACACACACACACAGGCGCTCGCTCACACACACACACACACACACACACACACACACAGGCGCTCGCTCACACACACACACACACAGGCGCTCGCTCACACACACACACACACACACACACACACACAGGCGGCTCGCTCACACACACACACACAGGCGCTCGCTCACACACACACACACAGGCGCTCGCTCACACACACACACACACACACACAGGCGCTCGCTCACACACACACACACACACACACACACACACACACAGGCGCTCGCACACACACACACACAGGCGCTCGCTCACACACACACACACACACAGGCGCTCGCTCACACACACACACACACAGGCGCTCGCTCACACACACACACACACAGGCGCTCGCTCACACACACTCGCTCACACACACACAGGCGCTCGCTCACACACACACACACACACACACAGGCGCTCGCTCACACACACACACACAGGCGCTCGCTCACACACACACACACACAGGCGCTCGCTCACACACACACACACACACAGGCACTCGCTCACACACACACACAGGCGCTCGCTCACACACACACACACAGGCGCTCGCTCACACACACACACACAGGCGCTCGCTCACACACACACACACACAGGCGCTCGCTCTCACACACACACACACACAGGCGCTCGCTCACACACACACACACACACAGGCGCTCGCTCACACACACAGGCGCTCGCTCACACACACACACACAGGCGCTCGCTCACACACACACACAGGCGCTCGCTCACACACACACACAGGCGCTCCCTCACACACACATACACACACAAACACACACAGGCGCTCGCTCGCTTACACACACACACTCGCTCACACACACAGACACATACACCCAGATTGAGACCCCACACCCCCTTCCAGTCTCACTGTAACACTCTCTGATATACCCCACACACCCCTCACTGTAACACTCTCTGATATACCCCACACCCCCCCCTCACTGTAACACTCTCTGATATACCCCACACCCCCTCACTGTAACACTCTCTGATATACCCCACACACCCTCACTGTAACACTCTCTGATATACCCCACACCCCCCCCTCACTGTAACAGTCTCTGATATACCCCACACCCCCCTCACTGTAACACTCTCTGATATACCCCACACCCCCCCTCACTGTAACACTCTCTGATATACCCCACACCCCCCCTCACTGTAACACTCTCTGATATACCCCACACCCCCCCTCACTGTAACACTCTCTGATATACCCCACACCCCCCCCCTCACTGTAACACTCTCTGATATACCCCACACCCCCCCCTCACTGTAACACTCTCTGATATACCCCACACCCCCCCTCACTGTAACACTCTCTGATATACCCCACACCCCGCTCACTGTAACACTCTCTGATATACCCCACACCCCCCTCACTGTAACTCCCAGCTCCCAGATGGTGCGGGGGGGAGGGGGGGGATGTTTGCCGATAATCTTTCTATTCTGAATGTCCCCAATAACCTCAACCTCACACAGAGCGACGCCACAGGCCATCAGTACAGGAGTTATTTATTTATAGCTTGTGTTGTCTGGACTGATAGGCAAGGGGGCTCAAAGCTTTGATGTTTAAAGTTTATTCATTAGCGTCACAAGTAGGCTTACGTTAACACTGCAATGAAGTTACTGTAAAAATTTCCTAGATGCCACACTCCGGCGCCTGTCTGGGTAACACTGAGGGAGATGTTAACTTTAATTTTATTTATTCTAGTTATAAGTTGGCTCACATTAACACGGCAATGAAGTTACTATAAAAATCCCCCAGTCCCCACACTCCGGCACCTGTCTGGGTAACACTGAGGGAGAATTTAACTTCAATTTTATTTATTATTGTTACAAGTCGGTTTACAATAACACTGCAATGAAGTTACTGTGAAAATCCCCCAGTCCCCACACTCCAGCACCTGTTCGGGTAACACTGAGGGAGAATTTAAATTTAATTTGATTTATTATTGTTATAATTCGGCTTACATTAACACCGCAATGAAGTTACTGTGAAAATCCCCTAGTCCTCACACTCTGGCGCCTGTTCGGGTAACACTGAGGGAGAATTTAAGTTTAATTTTATTTATTATTGCACAAGTCAGCTTACGTTAACACCGCAATGAAGTTACTGTGAAAATCCCCTAGTCCTCACACTCTGGCGCCTGTTCGGGTAACACTGAGGGAGAATTTAAGTTTAATTTTATTTATTATTGTCACAAGTCAGCTTACGTTAACACCGCAATTAAGTTACTGTGAAAATCCCCTAGTCCTCACACTCTGGCGCCTGTTCGGGTAACACTGAGGGAGAATTTAAGTTTAATTTTATTTATTATTGTCACAAGTCAGCTTACGTTAACACCGCAATGAAGTTACTGTGAAAATCCCCTAGTCCTCACACTCCGGCGCCTGTTCGGGTAACACTGAGGGAGAATTTAAGTTTAATTTTATTTATTATTGTCACAAGTCAGCTTACGTTAACACCGCAATGAAGTTACTGTGAAAATCCCCCAGTCCCCACACTCCGGCGCCTGTTTGGTTAACACTGAGGGAGAATTTAACTTCAGTTTTATTTCTTGTGGTCACAAGTCAGCTTACATTAACACCACAATGAAGTCACTGTAAAAATCCCCCTAGTTCCCCCCCCCCCACAACTCCGGCGCCTGTTCGGGTAACACTAAGCACCCTAACCAGCAGGTCTTTCGGACTGCGGTAGGAAACCCACGCAGACATGGGGAGAACGTGCAGACTCCGCACAGACAGTGACCCGAGGTCAGGAATCGAACCCGGGTCCCCGGTGCGTGTCTTTGGTCCCTAGGAAGAGCGTGAGACGGTGTTGGTGGGGGGGGGGGGGGGGAGAGAGAGGAAACGTGCCGACTTCTCAATCACGGCTGCCCTGTCCTGGTGGTCAGCTCCGCACTCTGACTGACGAATTGTCCATCGTACAAGACCCTCAGTTCTGGGCATTGCCGCTTTAAGTCTGCCTGGTCATTCCCGGGGGTGGGGTAGGGGGGGAGTGGGGGGGTAGGGGGGGGGGGGTCGCTCCAGAGCGATAACAGCGGTAAACATCAGCCTACCTGCCACCACAGAGACGAAGAGGACGATTTGCAAACTCACAGCCAGCCTGCCGCCCCCCATTTCTAAACCCCCCCACCTTGGCCGATCCACTCACAAAACTTGCCGTCCACTTTGTGTGTGTGTGGGGCCCACCACAGCGTGTGATTGGGTCGGGTAGTTGGGACGGTGGTCCGGGAAGGGGGGGGTTTTGGAAGCAGCTGTCCTCCTCCCTCCCCCGGGGACGGAAGGGATCCAGTTACAGTCGGGCGCTCTCTCTATCTCTCTCTCACACTCCGGCTGTTAGCTTGGCGACCTTTAAAGGGACATTTAAAGGGACAGAGTTTTGGCTGTGATTGGCTCACGCACAGACCACAGAATCATAGAAACCTCACCACCCACCCCCCCATCTGCACATCTTTGGACACTAAGGGACAATTTAGCACGGCCAATCCATCTAACCTGCACATCTTTAGACACTAAGGGGCAATTTAGCATGGCCAATCCACCTAACCTGCACATCTTTGGACACTAAGGGGCAATTTAGCATGGCCAATCCACCTAACCTGCACATCTTTGGACACTAAGGGGCAATTTAGCATGGCCAATCCACCTAACCTACACATCTTTGGACACTAAGGGGCAATTTAGCATGGCCAATCCACCTAACCTGCACATCTTTGGACACTAAGGGACAATTTAGCACGGCCAATCCATCTAACCTGCACATCTTTAGACACTAAGGGGCAATTTAGCATGGCCAATCCACCTAACCTGCACATCTTTGGACACTAAGGGGCAATTTAGCATGGCCAATCCACCTAACCTGCACATCTTTGGACACTAAGGGGCAATTTAGCATGGCCAATCCACCTAACCTACACATCTTTGGACACTAAGGGGCAATTTAGCATGGCCAATCCACCTAACCTGCACATCTTTGGACACTAAGGGACAATTTAGCATGGCCAATCCATCTAACCTGCACATCTTTAGACACTAAGGGGCAATTTAGCATGGCCAATCCACCTAACCTGCACATCTTTGGACACTAAGGGGCAATTTAGCATGGCCAATCCACCTAACCTACACATCTTTGGACACTAAGGGGCAATTTAGCATGGCCAATCCACCTAACCTACACATCTTTAGACACTAAGGGGCAATTTAGCATGGCCAATCCACCTAACCTGCACATCTTTGGACACTAAGGGGCAATTTAGCATGGCCAATCCACCTAACCTACACATCTTTAGACACTAAGGGGCAATTTAGCATGGCCAATCCACCTAACCTGCACATCTTTGGACACTAAGGGACAATTTAGCATGGCCAATCCACCTAACCTGCACATCTTTGGACACTAAGGGGCAATTTAGCATGGCCAATCCACCTAACCTGCACATCTTTGGACACTAAGGGACAATTTAGCATGACCAGAATCAGGGGCTGTAAGATAAATTAATTGTTGATTCCTCCTGGTCAAAGTTACAGCAGTGTGAATGTCACTGCCCTCTATTGGGTGACAGTAATAGGTAGTGCATGTTTATAGCTTTCATCTCACAGACTGGTTGAAATATAAGGGGAACAGTTGCTGAGAAAATAGATTGCCACATTGAGTGAATCATCAGATACACTGCCTCACCAGATAGGCGTCCCTGAGCGCACGCGGAGAAAAGTATGCTGTCTTCTCCAGTTACAGATACCAGACCCAGATCAAGGAAATCCGGTTGGCTTGTTCATCTTACAATCACTGAGACAAGCTGTCTCGGAATGCAACACATCATATTTACAGAATCAACTGTCCCGCATCAAACACTCCCAGGACAGGTACAGCACGGGGTTAGATACAGAGTAAAGCTCCCTCTACACTGTCCCCCCATCAAACACTCCCAGGACAGGTACAGCACAGGGTTAGATACAGAGTAAAGCTCCCTCTACACTGTCCCCCATCAAACACTCCCAGGACAGGTACAGCACAGGGTTAGATACAGAGTAAAGCTCCCTCTACACTGTCCCCCATCAAACACTCCCAGGACAGGTACAGCACGGGGTTAGATACAGAGTAAAGCACCCTCTACACTGTCCCCCATCAAACACTCCCAGGACAGGTACAGCACGGGGTTAGATACAGAGTAAAGCTCCCTCTACACTGTCCCCCATCAAACACTCCCAGGACAGGTACAGCACGGGGTTAGATACAGAGTAAAGCTCCCTCTACACTGTCCCCCATCAAACACTCCCAGGACAGGTACAGCACGGGGTTAGATACAGAGTAAAGCTCCCTCTACACTGTCCCCCCATCAAACACTCCCAGGACAGGGACAGCACGGGGTTAGATACAGAGTTAAGATCTTTGATCGCTCTGACTGGTGCAATGAAGACAAGGAAGATATTACAATTAATAAACAATTTATTCTTGGTCACCTAAAAATAAATCCGTTACAGAGGCGGAGTTCTTTTTTAGTTATTAATCACGTCATGAAGTCTTGGTCCTTGGTGCAAATCCCAGCTCCATGATCCCTCCTGATAACCCTATACTGGCTCCTCGGGGTAAAGCGAGGCTGAGGCTTCACCAACAGCCGGTAGGCCTCACGCACCCCCTCCCTCCGGCCTGCTGCCTCTTAGTGCCCCCAAGTCAGGGTCCTGATCACTCGCCCAGAAACACTATGAGAAAGTGCATGTGTGGGGGAGAGGGACAGAGAGACAGAGACAGAGAGAGAGACAGAGAGAGAGACAGAGAGAGAGACAGAGAGAGAGACAGAGAGAGAGACAGAGAGAGAGACAGAGAGAGAGACAGAGACAGAGAGAGAGAGAGAGACAGAGACAGAGAGAGACAGAGACAGAGAGAGAGACAGAGAGAGAGAGAGACAGAGAGACAGAGACAGAGAGAGAGAGAGAGAGACAGAGAGAGACAGAGACAGAGAGAGAGAGAGACAGAGAGAGAGAGAGAGAGAGACAGAGAGAGAGACAGAGACAGAGAGAGACAGAGAGAGAGAGACAGAGACAGAGAGAGAGACAGAGACAGAGAGAGAGAGAGAGACAGAGAGAGAGAGAGAGAGACAGAGAGAGAGAGACAGAGACAGAGAGAGAGAGAGAGACAGAGAGAGAGAGAGACAGAGACACAAAGACAGAGAGGGAGACAGGGAGACAGAGTCACGGAGAGAGGGATGGACAGAGAAACATAGGGAGACAAAGACAGAGAGAGAGAGACAGAAAGATGGACATAGAGAAGGACAGAAAGAGAGACAGAGAGTCAAAGGGAGACAGACAGAGAGATAGTGAGACTGGAAGAGAGAAATCGAGAGACAGAGAGAGTATTTGAGAGTTAGTGTTTGTCTTCACGAGAGGGAGTATTACTTTGTGTGAGAAAGACCGTGTGTAAACTGTGTACGTGCATCTGAGAGATCTCAGAGTGTGAGAGAGAGTGAGAGAGTGGACCAGTGCCTGAGAGAGTGTGTTTATCTGAGGGCACGTGTGGGAGTGTGTGTGTGTGAGGGTGTGTGTGTGTGAGGGGGTGTGTGTGTGAGGGGGTGTGTGTGTGAGGGGGTGTGTGTGTGAGGGGGTGTGTGTGTGAGGGGGTGTGTGTGTGAGGGGGTGTGTGTGTGAGGGGGTGTGTGTGTGAGGGGGTGTGTGTGTGAGGGGGTGTGTGTGTGAGGGGGTGTGTGTGTGAGGGGGTGTGTGTGTGAGGGGGTGTGTGTGTGAGGGGGTGTGTGTGTGAGGGGGTGTGTGTGTGAGGGGGTGTGTGTGTGAGGGGGTGTGTGTGTGAGGGGGTGTGTGTGTGAGGGGGTGTGTGTGTGAGGGGGTGTGTGTGTGAGGGTGTGTGTGTGTGAGGGGGTGTGTGTGTGTGAGGGGGTGTGTGTGTGAGGGGGTGTGTGTGTGAGGGGGTGTGTGTGTGAGGGGGTGTGTGTGTGAGGGGGTGTGTGTGTGAGGGGGTGTGTGTGTGAGGGGGTGTGTGTGTGAGGGGGTGTGTGTGTGAGGGGGTGTGTGTGTGAGGGGGTGTGTGTGTGAGGGGGTGTGTGTGTGAGGGGGTGTGTGTGTGAGGGGGTGTGTGTGTGAGGGGGTGTGTGTGTGTGAGGGGGTGTGTGTGTGAGGGGGTGTGTGTGTGAGGGGGTGTGTGTGTGAGGGGGTGTGTGTGTGAGGGCGTGTGTGTGTGAGGGCGTGTGTGTGTGAGGGCGTGTGTGTGTGAGGGCGTGTGTGTGAGAGGGCGTGTGTGTGGGTGTGTGTGTGAGAGTGTGTGTGGGTGTGTGTGAGAGTGTGTGTGGGTGTGTGAGAGAGTGTGTGTGAGGGGGTGTGTGTGGGTGTGTGTGTGTGAGGGCGTGTGTGTGTGAGGGGGTGTGTGTGGGTGTGTGTGTGAGAGTGTGTGTGGGTGTGTGTGAGAGTGTGTGTGGGTGTGTGAGAGAGTGTGTGTGAGGGGGTGTGTGTGGGTGTGTGTGTGTGTCAGGGGGTGTATGTGAGAGTGTGTGTGAGAGTGTGTGTGAGGGGGTGTGTGTGGGTGTGGGTGGGGCATGAATTCCTCCGACACCACCCCCTCCCCTCAGTTGAAGCTGTGCATTCTCTAATCTGGGGGTGGGGGGGGTCCAGGTAGCTTCAGAGAAGCCCCTCCCCACCCTGCGTCCTCAAAACCTGACCCCCCACCCCCCCCATCCCCGAGCTGTCCCAGCCCCCTCTCCCTCCCCTCCCCAGGGCTCAGAGCTCATCATGTACCCCCTACCCCCCCCCCTCACTAAGCTGCTCCTTGCCCCCTCTCTCTGTCCCCTCCCCAGGGCTCAGAGCTCATCATGTACCCCCTTCACCCACCCAACCCGCCCCCAGCCCCCTCCTCCCTCACTTGCCCGGGCTCAGAGCTCGTCCCGTGGGCCTGGGGGATAGTCCATGCCAAAAAAGGAGGAAGGTTTGCCCTGGACGTCCCGCTGCCTCTTGACAAAGGCGGTGAAAGAGGAGACGCAGTTCCCGATGAAGTGGTCGGCCTGGCCCAGGATGTAGAGGTCCGTCTGGGGCAGGGGCGGCTGTAGGCTTACCACCTTCACCTGGGGCAAGGGAGAGAGGGAGAGAAAGAGAGGCGGCTGAGACACAGACAAAGAGAGAGAGAGAAGATAGGCCCCAATATCCCCCCAGGACGGGGCCTACCAAACCCACCGGCCCCAGGACGGGGCCTACCAAACCCACCGTCCCCAGGACGGGGCCTACCAAACCCCCACCGTCCCCAGGACGGGGCCTACCAAACCCACCGGCCCCAGGACGGGGCCTACCAAACCCACCGGCCCCAGGACGGGGCCTACCAAACCCCCACCGTCCCCAGGACGGGGCCTACCAAACCCCCACCGGCCCCAGGACGGGGCCTACCAAACCCCCACCGTCCCCAGGACGGGGCCTACCAAACCCACTGTCCCCAGGACGGGGCCTACCAAACCCCCACCGTCCCCAGGACGGGGCCTACCAAACCCCCACCGTCCCCAGGACGGGGCCTACCAAACCCCCACCGTCCCCAGGACGGGGCCTACCAAACCCCCACCGTCCCCAGGACGGGGCCTACCAAACCCCCACCGTCCCCAGGACGGGGCCTACCAAACCCCCACCGTCCCCAGGACGGGGCCTACCAAACCCACTGTCCCCAGGACGGGGCCTACCAAACCCCCACCGTCCCCAGGACGGGGCCTACCAAACCCACTGTCCCCAGGACGGGGCCTACCAAACCCCCACCGGCCCCAGGACGGGGCCTACCAAACCCCCACCGTCCCCAGGACGGGGCCTACCAAACCCACCGGCCCCAGGACGGGGCCTACCAAACCCCCACCGTCCCCAGGACGGGGCCTACCAAACCCCCACCGGCCCCAGGACGGGGCCTACCAAACCCCCACCGGCCCCAGGACGGGGCCTACCAAACCCACTGTCCCCAGGACGGGGCCTACCAAACCCCCACCGTCCCCAGGACGGGGCCTACCAAACCCACCGGCCCCAGGACGGGGCCTACCAAACCCACCGTCCCCAGGACGGGGCCTACCAAACACATCGTCCCCAGGACGGGGCCTACCAAACCCCCACCGTCCCCAGGACGGGGCCTACCAAACCCACCGGCCCCAGGACGGGGCCTACCAAACCCCCACCGGCCCCAGGACGGGGCCTACCAAACCCACTGTCCCCAGGACGGGGCCTACCAAACCCCCACCGGCCCCAGGACGGGGCCTACCAAACCCACTGTCCCCAGGACGGGGCCTACCAAACCCACTGTCCCCAGGACGGGGCCTACCAAACCCCCACCGTCCCCAGGACGGGGCCTACCAAACCCCCACCGGCCCCAGGACGGGGCCTACCAAACCCCCACCGGCCCCAGGACGGGGCCTACCAAACCCCCACCGTCCCCAGGACGGGGCCTACCAAACCCCCACCGTCCCCAGGACGGGGCCTACCAAACCCACCGGCCCCAGGACGGGGCCTACCAAACCCCCACCGTCCCCAGGACGGGGCCTACCAAACCCCCACCGTCCCCAGGACGGGGCCTACCAAACCCCCACCGTCCCCAGGACGGGGCCTACCAAACCCCCACTGGCCCCAGGTGGGTTTGGTCGGTACGGGACCTCAGACTTTTGTATCTTTTTCCCCGATGGAAGAAGGTGGAAGAGAGAATGTCCGGGGTGTGTGGGGTCCTTGATTATGCTGACTGCTTTTCCCCGAGGCAGCGGGAAGTGTAGACAGAGTCAATGGATGGGAGGCTGGTTTGAGTGATGGGATTGGGCTACATTCACGACCTTCTGTAGTTTGAGGGGTATCGAGAGGGTGAACAGTTGGAAGCTTTGTCCCAGGGTAGAAATGACAATTCCAAGGGGGCGCAAGTTCAGGATAAGGAGGGTCAGGTTGAGTGGAGATGTACACGGAGCTGGGGGGGGTTTTTTTTTTACACAGAGGGTGGTGGTGGGGAGGGTGGGGGGCCTGGAACGCACTGCCAAGTGAGAGGGGTTGAGGCAGATACCTAAGCCACATTTAAGACTTATCTGTTCGACGCATGGACAGAGGGGAATCGAGAGATCGAGTCGAGATAGGACAACGTGATGGGCACAGAGCTGCTCCTGTGCTGGACAATTCTTTGTGTTATTGGGGCCCGGTGTCACGATATTGTGCCTTCTGCCTCGAGTCACGGAGGTTTACAGCGTGGAAACAGGCCCTTCGGCCCAACTTGTCCATGCCGCCCTGTTTTTAAAACCCCTCAAACTAGCCCCAGTTGCCCCCACATCCCTCTGTACCCATGTCACTGTCTCAACGCTTTTTAAAAGACAAAATTGTACCCGCCTCTACTTCCACCTCGTTCCAGACACTCACCACCCTCTGTGTGAAAAAAAATTGCCCCCTCTGGACCCTTTTGTATCTCTCCCCCTCTCACCTTAAACCTCTGCCCTCTGGTTTTAGACTCCCCTACCTTTTGGGAAAAGATATTGACTATCTAGCTGATCTGTGCCCCTCATTATTTTATAGACCTCTATAACATCACCCTTCAGCCTCTGACACTCCAGAGAAAAAAGTCCCAGTCTATCCAGCCTCTCCTCATAACTCAATCCATCAAGTCCAAAGATGTGCGGGTTAGGTTAATTGGCCATGCTAAAAATGCCCTTCGTGTGCTGAGATGGGATTAGTGGGTAAATACGTAGGGATACGGAAGTAGGGTTTGGGTGGGATTGTGGTCGGTGCAGACTCGAAGGGCCGGATGGCCTCCTTCCGTGCTGTAAAATTTCTACAACTCTTTCTAAGTCCCAGTAGCATCCCAGTAAATCTTTTCTGCACTCTTTCATACTTTAAACATGCCTGCAGGCAGTCTCCTCCACTGTTACTGAAGCAGTATAATTGATGCTGTGTTTGTTTTAATCTGAACTAATGCAGCATTCCACCGGTTCCACTTTTGCCTCAAGGTAAAGCTTGACTGGGATACTTGATAGGTCGGGTCATATGACTGGGGACAGCGAGGGAATCGGAGTAACAAAGTTTCTTTATTAAACCCTTTGGTTGACGAGTCGGAGTAAGGGTGGGAGGGTGGGGGAGATGTATGGGTGGGGAACGAGAGGGAGGGCGAATGTGGAATGGAGTTCCCTGGAGGCAGCGGCGCTAACCCACTGTGCTACACGTGCCGCGTGTGGATGGGGTGGAGAATGGGGGGGGGCGGTGAATGTAGGTGGCGGCGGGGGGGGAGGTATGTGGGTGGGAGACTATGGGTGCAATGGATGGCGAATGGTGGGGGTGGGTGGGTGTGGGTTTGTGGGGGGGGGCGGTGGAGGTTTGCAGCGGGGTGTTGGGTTTGTTGGCGGGGGGTGTGGGTTTGTGGTGGATTGGGGATGTTGGGTTTGTGGGGGGGGGGGGCGTCCGGTTTGTGGGAGGGGGGTGGGGTGTCGGGTTTGTGGTGTGGGTTTGTGGGGGGGGGGGTTGGGGCGTTGGCTTTGTGGGAGGGGTTGGGTGTTTGGTTTGTGGTGTGGGGGTGGGGTGTGGGTTTGTCGGGGGGGTGGGGTGTTGGGTTTGTGGGGGGGGTGGGTTTGTGGGGGGGGGGTGGGGGTGTTGGGTTTGTGGGGGGGTGGGTTTGTGGTGGGGGGGTGGGGGTGTTGGGTTTGTGGGGGGGTGGGTTTGTGGTGGGGGGGTGGGTTTATGGTGGGGGGGTGGGTTTGTGGTGGGGGGGTGGGTTTGTGGTGGGGGGGTGGGTTTGTTGGGTTTGTGGGGGGGGTGGGTTTGTGGTGGGGGGGTGGGTTTGTTGGGTTTGTGGGGGGGGTGGGTTTGTGGTGGGGGGGTGGGGTGTTGGGTTTGTATGGGGGGGGTGTGGGGCGTTGGCTTTGTGGTGGGGGGGTGGGTGTTTGGTTTGTGGGAAGGGGTGTAGAGTGTGGGTTTATGGGAGGGGGGGTGTGGGGTGTTGGGTTTATGGGAGGGGGGGGTGTGGGGTGTTGGGTTTGTGGGGGGGGGTGTTGGGTTTGTGGGGGGGGGTGTTGGGTTTATGGGGGGGGGTGTTGGGTTTATGGGGGGGGGTGTTGGGTTTATGGGGGGGGGGTGTTGGGTTTATGCGGGGGGGTGTTGGGTTTATGGGGGGGGTGTTGGGTTTATGGGGGGGGGGTGTTGGGTTTATGGGGGGGGGTGTTGGGTTTATGGGGGGGGGTGTTGGGTTTATGGGGGGGGGTGTTGGGTTTATGGGGGGGGGTGTTGGGTTTATGGGGGGGGGTGTTGGGTTTATGGGGGGGGGTGTTGGGTTTATGGGGGGGGTGTTGGGTTTATGGGGGGGGGTGTTGGGTTTATGGGGGGGGGTGTTGGGTTTAATGGGGGGGGTGTTGGGTTTAATGGGGGGGGGTGTTGGGTTTATGGGGGGGGGTGTTGGGTTTATGGGGGGGGGTGTTGGGTTTATGGGGGGGGTGTGTTGGGTTTATGGGGGGGGTGTGTTGGGTTTATGGGGGGGGTGTGTTGGGTTTATGGGGGGGGGTGTGTTGGGTTTGTGGGGGGGGGGTGTTGGGTTTATGGGGGGGGGTGTTGGGTTTATGGGGGGGGTGTGTTGTGTTTGTGGGAGGGGGGGGTGTTGGGTTTATGGGGGGGTGTGTGTTGGGTTTGTGGGAGGGGGGGGGTGTTGGGTTTATGGGGGGGGGTGTGTTGGGTTTGTGGGAGGGGGGGGTGTTGGGTTTATGGGGGGGGGTGTTGGGTTTGTGGGGGGGGGGGGGGTGTTGGGTTTATGGGGGGGGGGTGTGTTGGGTTCATGGGGGGGGTGTGTTGGGTTTATGGGGGGGGGTGTTGGGTTTATGGGGGGGGTGTTGGGTTTATTGGGGGGGGGATGTTGGGTTTATGGGGGGTGTGTTGGGTTTATGGGGGGGGGTGTTGGGTTTATGGGGGGGGGTGTTGGGTTTATGGGGGGGGTGTTGGGTTTATGGGGGGGGGTGTTGGGTTTATGGGGGGGGGGTGTTGGGTTTATGGGGGGGGTGTTGGGTTTATGGGGGGGGTGTTGGGTATATGGGGGGGGGTGTTGGGTTTATGGGGGGGGTGTGGGTTTATGGGGGGGGTGTTGGGTTTATGGGGGGGGTGTTGGGTTTATGGGGGGGGTGTTGGGTTTATGGGGGGGGTGTTGGGTTTATGGGGGGGGTGTTGGGTTTATGGGGGAGGGTGTTGGGTTTATGGGGGGGGGTGTTGGGTTTATGGGGGGGGTGTTGGGTTTATGGGGGGGTGTTGGGTTTATGGGGGGGGGTGTTGGGTTTATGGGGGGGGGTGTTGGGTTTATGCGGGGGGGTGTTGGGTTTATGGGGGGGGGTGTTGGGTTTATGGGGGGGGGTGTTGGGTTTATGGGGGGGGGTGTTGGGTTTATGGGGGGGGGTGTTGGGTTTATGGGGGGGGGTGTTGGGTTTATGGGGGGGGGTGTTGGGTTTATGGGGGGGGGTGTTGGGTTTATGGGGGGGGGTGTTGGGTTTATGGGGGGGGGTGTTGGGTTTATGGGGGGGGGTGTTGGGTTTATGGGGGGGGTGTTGGGTTTATGGGGGGGGGTGTTGGGTTTATGGGGGGGGGTGTTGGGTTTATGGGGGGGGGTGTTGGGTTTATGGGGGGGGGTGTTGGGTTTATGGGGGGGGGTGTTGGGTTTATGGGGGGGGGTGTTGGGTTTATGGGGGGGGGTGTTGGGTTTATGGGGGGGGGTGTTGGGTTTATGGGGGGGGGTGTTGGGTTTATGGGGGGGGGTGTTGGGTTTATGGGGGGGGGTGTTGGGTTTATGGGGGGGGGGTGTTGGGTTTATGGGGGGGGGTGTTGGGTTTATGGGGGGGGGTGTTGGGTTTATGGGGGGGGTGTTGGGTTTATGGGGGGGGGTGTTGGGTTTATGGGGGGGGGTGTTGGGTTTATGGGGGGGGGTGTTGGGTTTATGGGGGGGGGTGTTGGGTTTATGGGGGGGGTGTTGGGTTTATGGGGGGGGGTGTTGGGTTTATGGGGGGGGGTGTTGGGTTTATGGGGGGGGGTGTTGGGTTTATGGGGGGGGTGTTGGGTTTATGGGGGGGGGTGTTGGGTTTATGGGGGGGGGTGTTGGGTTTATGGGGGGGGGGTGTTGGGTTTATGGGGGGGGGTGTTGGGTTTATGGGGGGGGGTGTTGGGTTTATGGGGGGGGTGTTGGGTTTATGGGGGGGGGTGTTGGGTTTATGGGGGGGGGTGTTGGGTTTATGGGGGGGGGTGTTGGGTTTATGGGGGGGGTGTTGGGTTTATGGGGGGGGGTGTTGGGTTTATGGGGGGGGGTGTTGGGTTTATGGGGGGGGGTGTTGGGTTTATGGGGGGGTGTGTTGGGTTTATGGGGGGGGTGTTGGGTTTATGGGGGGGGGTGTTGGGTTTATGGGGGGGGGTGTTGGGTTTATGGGGGGGGTGTTGGGTTTATGGGGGGGGTGTTGGGTTTATGGGGGGGGTGTTGGGTTTATGGGGGGGGTGTTGGGTTTATGGGGGGGGTGTTGGGTTTATGGGGGGGGTGTTGGGTTTATGGGGGGGGTGTTGGGTTTATGGGGGGGGTGTTGGGTTTATGGGGGGGGTGTTGGGTTTATGGGGGGGGGGTGTTGGGTTTATGGGGGGGGGTGTTGGGTTTATGGGGGGGGGTGTTGGGTTTATTGGGGGGGGTGTTGGGTTTATGGGGGGGGTGTTGGGTTTATGGGGGGGGTGTTGGGTTTATGGGGGGGGGTGTTGGGTTTATGGGGGGGTGTTGGGTTTATGGGGGGGGTGTTGGGTTTATGGGGGGGGGTGTTGGGTTTATGGGGGGGTGTGTTGGGTTTATTGGGGGGGGGGGTGTTGGGTTTATTGGGGGGGGGTGTGGGGAAGGGATGGAGGAATTCCGGGCCTGCCCCTTACCTTGGCGCCCACCGCCCGCCCGATCTCGGCGCTGAAGGTCTGGGAGTCGGTGGCGATGTAGACGGACTTGGCGCCGATCCTCTCCGCCCAGGTGCGCACCGCCCTCTGGATCTCCGCCAGGCTGGGCAGGCACATCTCCATGGTCAGCGTCCGAGCGTTCTGCCGGTCGTAGCCCACGCACTGAGGCGAGGCCATGAGGTGGGGCCCCACGGTGCCCTCCTGCACCATGTTACAGGCGTTTCTCTGAGTGGGGGGGGCGGGGGGGGGAGACAGAGAGGATTACCACACAGCTCCATCAGACCCCCCCCTCACTCCCCGACTACACCAACAACTCCCTTATCAAACAAGACTAGGGGGGAGGCCATTCTCCAATTAATAACATTACGGCCTAGTGGATTGAGGCTTGGATGCCTTATGTCCCATCCCCCCCTCCCTGGACCATAAGACACAGGGGCAGAATTAGGCCACTCGGCCCATCTGCTTCACCATTCAATCATGGCTGATATTTTTCTCGCCCCCCGTTCTCCTGCCTTTTCCCCTGACCCCCTTATTAATCAGGAACCTCTCTATCTCTGTCTTAAAGACACTCGATGACCCGGCCTCCTCTGCGGTTCCACAGATTCCCCACTGAAGAAATTCCTCCTCATCTCTGTTTTAAAGGGTCGTCCCTTTACCCTGAGGTTGTGCCCTCTCTGGTTCTAGTTTTTCCCACTCGTGGAAACATCCTCTCCACGTCCGCTCTATCCAGGGCCTCGCAGTATCCTGTAAGTTTCAATAAGATCCCCCCCCATCATCCTTCTAAACTCCATCGAGTACAGACCCAGAGTCCTCAACCGTTCCTCATACGACAAGCTCTTCATTCCAGGGATCGTTCTTGTGAACCTCCTCTGGATCCTTTCCAAGGCCGGCACATCCTTCCTTAGATACGGGGCCCAAAACTGCTCACAATACTCCAAATGGGGGTCTGACCAGAGCCTGACACAGCCTCAGAAGTACATCCCTGCTCTTGTATTCTAGCCCTCTCGACATGAATGCTAACATTGCATTTGCCTTCCGAACTGCCGACTCAACCTGTACATTAACCTCAAGGGAATCTTGGACAAGGGATTCCCAAGTCCCTTTGTGTTTCCGATTTCCCAAAGTATTTCCCCGTTTGGAAAATAGTCTGTGTCTCCATTCCTCCTTCCCACATCACACTTTCCCACATTGTGTTCCGTCTGACACTCCTTTGCCCACTCTCCCAGCCTGTCCAAGTCCTTCTCCAGCTCCCCCCCCGACTCCTGACAATCAGGAATCTGCTAACGTGGCCTGGGATATATGCAGCCACCCACACCCCACTGGGCCAAACACCGAGGACCGCACTCCACCCGCACCCCCCCCCCACTTCACGGACGAAAGATCCCCTCTGCCATCCTCAATGGGAGACCCACCCCCCCCCCCGCCGATTTTAAAACTGTACCCCACCCCACCCCCAACCCTCCGTCTGGAGAGCATCGCAGAGCGCCCGGGGGAAATCAAGGAGAGCACTGGGCAGCCTGTGTGTGAGACAGAGAGAGAACGGGGGGGGGGGGGGGGGGGGGGGGGGGGGGGGGGACAGGGCGGGACGGGGGGGGGAGCGACAGAGAAAGAGCGAGATAGAGGGGGAGGGGGATGGCAGGGACATAGGGAGAGTGGGGAGGATGATTGGTGGGGCAGAGAGAGTGAAGCAGAGAGCGAGCGTCGAGAGAGAGAGAGATTCACATTAACCCCGTGGCTGTGATGGGCTGTATGGGGGTCTGGGGGGGGGGGTGGGGTTCGGGGGTGAGAGTCAGTCGAGTGTCCCTGCCGGTACCTGGACAAGGAATGCACAGCACGTAGGCCATTTGGCCCATCTCACCCATGCCACACAAGTTGGATGGAGTGAAGGTAACTGAATGGTGACAGGACAGACTTGAGGGGCCGAATGGCCTCTTCACGTTCCAGTATTGAGACGAATGGCATAGACTCACTCCCGGGGCTTGGGGGGGGGGCGGGGGGGAGGGTGGAGCCGGATAAATACAGGAGGGTGAAAAGGGATAGAAGGAGATGGAGTTAAGAGCGTGAGGAGGCTCGGATGGAGCAGGAACACCAGCTGGGGGTAGAGGGGCCGAGTGGCCTGATTCTGGAATGTCAGATCCTGTCCGGGCCCCGACTCTGCCCTCTGCCCCCCCCCCCACTCCCCCCCACCCCAGTGAGCCGGGCAGTGTGGGGGCAACTCACCCAGTCCACCCCCACCCGGAGGTGGATGCCCAGGTAGGGCCTGACCAGCAGGGCCCGGATGTGGTCCTCGGCCTGGTTGGCGATCGTCTCCGACCACACCACGTACTGCTGGAGGTGCCGGTGCTCCTTCAGCACCGGGAACTGGGCCGGAGCCCCCGGCAGGGCCAGCACCGGGTGCTCAGAGGCCGGGTACCTGGAAAAGAGAGCAGAGAGCCGGTCAGCACCAAGACATCAACCATTTT
>NW_027651176.1:0-20000 GCF_965287045.1 Carcharhinus amblyrhynchos | reverse complement strand
GTTTTCCAATACTCGATCGATGTGTCTGGAAATCACTCCCAGGTTTTTCCATCTGTTATTTCCGATTTCCTCCTGCCGTGCTGACAAACCCAAGGGGGGGGGACAGTGTAGAGGGAGCTTTACTCTGTATCTAACCCCGTGCTGTACCTGTCTGGGAGTGTTTGATGGGGGGGACAGTGTAGAGGGAGCTTTACTCTGTATCTAACTTTCCCGTGCTGTACCTGTCCTGGGAGTGTTTGATGGGGGGGACAGTGTAGAGGGAGCTTTACTCTGTATCTAACCCCGTGCTGTACCTGTCCTGGGAGTGTTTGATGGGGGGACAGTGTAGAGGGAGCTTTACTCTGTATCTAACCCTGTGCTGTACCTGTCCTGGGAGTGTTTGATCGGGGGGACAGTGTAGAGGGAGCTTTACTCTGTATCTAACCCCGTGCTGTACCTGTCCTGGGAGTGTTTGATGGGGGGGGGGGACAGTGTAGAGGGAGCTTTACTCTGTATCTAACCCCGTGCTGTACCTTTCCTGGGAGTGTTTGATGGGGGGACAGTGTAGAGGGAGCTTTACTCTGTATCTAACTCTGTGCTGTACCTGTCCTGGGAGTGTTTGATGGGGGGACAGTGTAGAGGGAGCTTTACTCTGTATCTAAGTCTGTGCTGTACCTGTCCTGGGAGTGTTTGATGGGGGGAGGGGACAGCGTGGAGAGAACTTCACTCTGGATTTAACTAGCTTAGCGTTTAACTTATCCCAAGGCTTGTGAGTGTTATCAAATCCTCTCCCCCTCACGACGCCAGTTCCATATTTTAGAGTTGAGTTCTTACAGGGGGAGTTTTTTTTTTACACACCAGTCCTGTTAACGTTTTATGAGTAAATTGTCCATGAAGTCACGATGTCTCCAACACTCGTACCAGTGCTTTGGGCTTCTTAGACACCAAAGGGATTCTCGAGCTGGTGACAGAAGGGAAGGAGAGGGTCTCAGTTTCAAGGAAATAGAAGCTCAAACGTAAAAAGAATAACTTGGTTTCGAGGGCAAGCGTTGTATGAAAGGAGGATAGATTGGGCGTGCTTACATGGGGGTATCAGAGAGTGAAGGGTAGTATGTTGGGGTGAGTCGTTTGAGGTTTTTTAAGATCCCATCCCACCACCAAACACATCTTCTCTTCACTCCCTCTGTCAGCGTTCCGTAGAGACCCTTCCCTGCGGGATAACCCCATCCACTATACCCCCACACGCAATCGCGGGTGTCCCTTCACCTCTCCCATGGTCGCCAGCCAAGGCCCAAGACACTCATTTCAGCGTTTCCTCTCCCGATCGGGTGAGTTCGCCGCTCCCGACGTGGCCCCCTCTACAATCGGAGAGACCGGGCGATCTCTTTGCTGAGTGCCTTTGGTCTGTGTACAATCTGGACCCTGATGCTTGCGACTTTAACACACGATCCTGCTTCCCGTGCCCACCTGTCTGTCCTTGACCTGCTGCAAAGTTCCAGTGAAGCTCAACACAAACTGGAGGGACAGGATCTCATCTTCCAGCTTGGCACCTTACAGCCTCAACATCCAATTCAGATGATTAGCTCCACCACACTCGAGCCCAGTTTTCATCCTATTTTATTTTACTCTTCTCTACCTTTTTGTTTCTTTATTGGCTTTCTTCCTTCCCCCCCCCCCCTCACACTCTTTCCCCCAACTTCATCCCCCTTACCTTTTCTCCTCCCCCGCTTCCCCTTTTCTACACTCTACCTCTGCCCTATTTCACCCACCCTCCGCCAACATCTGTCGCAGCTTCTCTGCGTCTGGCCATTCACACCCTTTATTCTCTCTGTGGGCTGCCATTAGCAGCCTTTCCCCTGGTTTCTGTGGCTATGACTCATCTTCCATTCCTCCCCCTGCAGGATAAATATCCCCCACTTTCTACAGAGAGAGAGGCAGAGACACGGAGAGAGAGACAGAGACACAGAGAGAGAGGGAGGGAGACACGGAGAGAGAGACAGAGACACGGAGAGAGGCAGAGACACAGAGAGAGGCAGAGGCACAGAGAGAGAGGCAGAGACACGGAGAGAGAGACAGAGACACAGAGAGAGAGGCAGAGACACAGAGAGAGGCAGAGACACGGAGAGAGAGGCAGAGACACAGAGAGAGAGGCAGAGACACAGAGAGAGAGGCAGAGACACAGAGAGAGAGGCAGAGACACAGAGAGAGAGGCAGAGACACAGAGAGAGGCAGAGACACAGAGAGAGAGGCAGAGACACGGAGAGAGAGGCAGAGACACAGAGAGAGAGGCAGAGACACAGAGAGAGAGGCAGAGACACAGAGAGAGAGGCAGAGACACAGAGAGAGAGGCAGAGACACAGAGAGAGAGGCAGAGACACAGAGAGAGGCAGAGACACAGAGAGAGAGGCAGAGACACGGAGAGAGAGGCAGAGACACAGAGAGAGGCAGAGACACGGAGAGAGAGGCAGAGACACGGAGAGAGAGGCAGAGACACGGAGAGAGAGGCAGAGACACGGAGAGAGAGGCAGAGACACGGAGAGAGAGGCAGAGACACAGAGAGAGAGGCAGAGACACGGACAGAGAGGCAGAGACACAGAGAGAGAGGCAGAGACACAGACACAGAGAGAGAGGCAGAGACATAGACACAGAGAGAGAGGCAGAGACACAGACACAGAGAGAGAGGCAGAGACACAGAGAGAGGCAGAGACACAGAGAGAGAGGCAGAGACACGGAGAGAGAGGCAGAGACACAGAGAGAGGCAGAGACACAGAGAGAGGCAGAGACACAGAGAGAGGCAGAGACACAGAGAGAGGCAGAGGCACAGAGAGAGAGGCAGAGACACGGAGAGAGAGGCAGAGACACAGAGAGAGGCAGAGACACAGAGAGAGGCAGAGGCACAGAGAGAGGCAGAGGCACAGAGAGAGCAGAGGCACAGAGAGAGAGGCAGAGACACAGAGAGAGAGGCAGAGACACAGAGAGAGAGGCAGAGACACAGAGAGAGAGGCAGAGGCACAGAGAGAGGCAGAGGCACAGAGAGAGGCAGAGGCACAGAGAGAGAGGCAGAGACACACAGAGAGAGGCAGAGGCACAGAGAGAGAGGCAGAGACACAGAGAGAGAGGCAGAGACACAGAGAGAGAGGCAGAGACACAGAGAGAGGCAGAGACACGGAGAGAGAGGCAGAGACACGGAGAGAGAGGCAGAGACACGGAGAGAGAGGCAGAGACACGGAGAGAGAGGCAGAGACACGGAGAGAGAGGCAGAGACACGGAGAGAGAGGCAGAGACACAGAGAGAGAGGCAGAGACACGGACAGAGAGGCAGAGACACAGAGAGAGAGGCAGAGACACGGACAGAGACACAGAGAGAGAGGCAGAGACATAGACACAGAGAGAGAGGCAGAGACACAGACACAGAGAGAGAGGCAGAGACACAGACACAGAGAGAGAGGCAGAGACACAGACACAGAGAGAGAGGCAGAGACACAGATTTACAGCAGGGAAACAGGCCCTTCGGCCCAACATGTCCATGCTGCCCTTTTTTTAAACCCCTAAGCTAATCCCAATTGCCCGCATTTGGCCCATATCCCTCTCTACCCATCGTACCCATGTAACTGTCTAAATGCTTTTCAAGAGACAAAATTGTATTCGCCTCTACTACTGCCCCTGGCAGCTCGCTCCAGACACTCACCACCCTCTGTGTGAAAAAAATTGCCCCTCTGGTCCCTTTTGTACCTCTCCCCTCTCACCTTAAACCTGTGCCCTCTAGTTTTAGACTCCCCTACCTTTGGGAAAAGATATTGACTGTCTAACTGATCTGTGCCCCTCATTATTTTATAGACCGCTATAAGATCACCCCTCAGCCTCCTACGCTCCAGAGAAAAAAGTCCCAGTCTATCCAGCCTCTCCTTATAACTCAATCCATCAAGTCCCGGTAGCATCCTAGTAAATCTTTTCTGCACTCTTTCTAGTTTAATAATATCCTTTCTATAATAGGGTGACCAGAACTGTACACAGTATTCCAAGTGTGGCCTTACCAATGTCTTGTACAACTTCAACAAGACGTCCCAACTCCTGTATTCAATGTTCTGACCGATGAAACCAAGCATGCCGAATGCCGTCTTCACCACTCTGTCCACCTGTGACTCCACTTTCAAGGAGCTATGAACCTGTACCCCTAGATCTCTTTGTTCTGTAACTCTCCCCAACGCCCTACCATTAACTGAGTAAGTCCTGCCCTGGTTCAATCTACCAGTATAAATATCTCCCACTTTGTACCTTCTTGCTTTGGAGAAGGGTCACCTGAACTCGGAACGTCAGCCCTTCTCTCTCCGTACAGATGCTGCCAGACCAGCTGAGATTTTCCAGCGTTTCCTCTCTTATAAGATCCCAAACAGTCTTGGCAAGGTTGTGTGGGGGCGGGGGAGGGGAGGTGGATAAAGGACATTTCTTCTTGTGGGTGAGTCCAGAGTGAGGAGGGGGGGGGGGGGGGGGTAGAGAAACTATATTAAAATGAGGGCTTGCCTCCCGGTTACCTGTGCGTGTCCTGGGAATCCACAGTGAGCCCCCACCTCTGGGTGTCGGGGGAGTGGCGTTGGGCTTTGTCCTCACCACCGGTGGCGTATTCCAGACGGTCGTGCATCTCTCGGTTCTGTTGGGGGAGGGGGGAGAAATGGGGTTTGGGGGGGTGGGTGGTGGGGGTGATATAAAGAACAAAGAAACCAGGCAAAGTCAGTTCACAGACGGTTACAGCAAATCGACGTAAGCACAGGGACAGGAGTTTCAGTCTTATCCGGACAAGCCTCGGCTTACACAGCACTTTCAGACAGAGAATTCCAGAAATGCCACTGCCCAGAGAAGCCGAGCTAGGGACCCGGGTTCAATTCCCGGCCTCGGGTCACTGTCTGTGCAGAGTCTGCACGTTCTCCCCATCTCTGCGTGGGTTTCCTCCGGGTGCTCTGGTTTCCTCCCACAGTCCAAAGATGTGTAGGTTAGGGGGATTGGCCATGCTAAATTGCCCCTTAGTGTCAGGGGGATTAGCAGGGCCAATGTGTAGGTTTAGGGGGATAGGACCTGGGTGGGATTGTGGGCAGGGCAGACCCGATGGGCCAAATGGCCTCTTCCTGCACTGTAGGGATTCTACGATCCTGCCACCAGTCTTCACCCTGGCCCCGATTGTGATTTCGAACGCCCCGATTAAATAACCGTCCCTCCCCTCCCCGAACCGTCTCTGCTCCGAGGGAGACGATCCCAGATTCTCCCTGTTCCTCTCTCCGCAGGAACCGAGGTACAGTCATTCCCGGAGAAAGGTGGGATTAAACTGAGTTACTCCCAAACTGGGACTGAACCCCCACCCACATCCCGCTGTACCTCAGATTCCAGATGTTCCACTCTCTCCTGCAGCTGCTGAATGAGCAAATCTTTCTCCTCCATCTGGCTCCTGGAATTCTCAATCTGGGCACAGAGGAATAGACAGATTATAGTCTCGTACCCCCCCGTGACTGGAACTCATTTACTGTGCAACACTAAAGGGATAGGTTTCGCAGATGGGGGTCGGTGCTGAGGGAGCACCGCACTGTGGGAGGGTCGGTGCTGAGGGAGCGCCGCACTGTGGGGAGGGTCGGTGCTGAGGGAGCGCCGCACTGTGGGGAGGGTCGGTGCCGAGGGAGCGCCGCACTGTGGGAGGGTCGGTGCCGAGGGAGTGCCGCACTGTGGGAGGGTCGGTGCCGAGGGAGTGCCGCACTGTGGGAGGGTCGGTGCCGAGGGAGCGCCGCACTGTGGGAGGGTCAGTGCCGAGAGAGCGCCGCACTGCGGGAGGGTCGGTGCTGAGGGAGCGCCGCACTGCGGGGAGGGTCGGTGCTGAGGGAGCGCCGCACTGTGGGAGGGTCAGTGCCGAGAGAGCGCCGCACTGCGGGAGGGTCGGTGCTGAGGGAGCGCCGCACTGTGGGGAGGGTCGGTGCCGAGGGAGCGCCGCACTGTGGGAGGGTCAGTGCCGAGAGAGCGCCGCACTGCGGGAGGGTCGGTGCCGAGGGAGCGCCGCACTGCGGGGAGGGTCGGTGCCGAGGGAGCGCCGCACTGCGGGGAGGGTCGGTGCCGAGGGAGCGCCGCACCGCGGGAGGGTCGGTGCCGAGGGAGCGCCGCACCGCGGGGAGGGTCAGTGCCGAGGGAGCGCCGCACTGCGGGGAGGGTCAGTGCCGAGGGAGCGCCGCACTGCGGGAGGGTCGGTGCCGAGGGAGCGCCGCACTGCGGGAGGGTCGGTGCCGAGGGAGCGCCGCACTGCGGGAGGGTCGGTGCTGAGGGAGCGCCGCACTGCGGGGAGGGTCGGTGCATCAGTTGCTGTGGGCTAACTGTTTTATGACATATTTAATCCTTGCTAAAGTGTTTCAGGCCAGAGGGGCAGTTTTGGAAGTCGCACGATGGCCACGGGCGCTAGAGAAATGCAAATCTACCTGAATAAGAGGCAGATTGAGGAACCCTTGGCAGTGACTGGTTTGAGCGATGGAGCGGGTCAGAGTGGACAGGTCACGGAGCTTGTGTTTTGCCATGTACATCACCCATGGGGAAGTGGGGAGGGGTGGGGAGGGGAGGGGTATTTTACAGGCTTGGCTGTTCACACCCTCTGCTGAAACCACAAAAGGTGACAATCGGAGATGAGAGCAACCGTGGGAGCTCAAAGCCCTGTGTCATCGCTATCCACCCAGCTCACAGTTACTCAGAAAATCACACTGCAGGAATTAACACGTAAAAAACACACCCTGTCTGAACATGCCCTCAAACCACAGACAGAGACACACACACACACACACACACACAGACACAGACAGAGACAGAGAGAAGGGAGAGAGAGACAGACAGACAGAGACAGAGAGAAGGGAGAGAGAGACAGACAGACAGAGACAGAGAGGAGAGAGAGAGAGAGACAGAGAGGAGAGAGAGAGAGAGACAGAGAGGAGAGAGAGAGAGACAGAGACAGAGAGGAGAGAGAGAGAGACAGAGACAGAGAGGAGAGAGAGAGAGACAGAGACAGAGAGGAGAGAGAGAGAGACAGAGACAGAGAGGAGAGAGAGAGACAGAGACAGAGAGGAGAGAGAGAGACAGAGACAGAGAGGAGAGAGAGAGACAGAGACAGAGAGGAGAGAGACAGAGACAGAGAGGAGAGAGAGACAGAGACAGAGAGGAGAGAGAGACAGAGAGGAGAGAGACAGAGACAGAGGAGAGAGAGACAGAGGAGAGAGAGACAGAGGAGAGAGAGACAGAGGAGAGAGAGACAGAGGAGAGAGAGACAGAGGAGAGAGAGACAGAGGAGAGAGAGACAGAGGAGAGAGAGACAGAGGAGAGAGAGACAGAGGAGAGAGAGAGACAGAGAGAGAGGAGAGAGAGGAGAGAGACAGAGAGAGAGACACACACACACACAGAGACAGAGAGGAGAGAGAGACAGAGAGGAGAGAGAGACAGAGAGAGAGAGGAGAGAGAGAGAGAGAGGAGAGAGAGAGAGAGAGAGAGAGACAGAGAGAGAGAGAGAGAGAGACAGAGAGGAGAGAGAGAGAGAGAGAGACAGAGAGAGAGAGAGAGAGAGACAGAGAGGAGAGAGAGAGAGAGAGAGACAGAGAGACAGAGAGAGAGAGAGACAGAGAGGAGAGAGACAGAGAGAGAGACAGAGAGGAGAGAGACAGAGAGAGAGAGAGACACACAGAGGAGAGAGAGAGAGAGAGAGACAGAGGAGAGAGAGAGAGAGAGACAGAGAGGAGAGAGAGAGAGAGACACACACAGAGACAGAGAGGAGAGAGAGACAGACAGACAGAGAGAGACGGACAGACAGAGAGAGACGGACAGACAGAGAGAGACGGACAGACAGAGAGAGACGGACAGACAGAGAGAGACGGACAGACAGAGAGGAAGGAAAGTGGAGAGATAGAAAGAGAGAGTCCTGAGTTTGGGGAATGGGGAATGAGCTGGGAGTGGGACAAATTCGGTAGACCTTTCATGGAGCCGGCACACACATATGACGGGCCAAATGGCCTCCTGTACCATTAGGAATCTACACGATCTATTCCACAGGGGGTGGGGGATGGTTTCATCGATCGAGAGCAGACAGTCTTCACCTGTTCGATCATCTGTCTCACTTTCCGCTGCTGACTTTTCAGCATGTCATTGAGGTGGGAAATCTTCTCCTTCAGCGTCTGCACCTCCTTCTCCAGCTCTAACGACCTGGCAACGCGTGTCGGGGGGGGGGGGGAGGGGGGGTAAAGAGAGTGGGTTAGATCCAACAATCTCCAGGTCCGGTAGAGGAGCTAATCACGGCCGCCGGGGTCAGCGAGAGAGCAATGGCGGCCGCCGGGGTCAGCGAGAGAGCAATGGCCGCCGCCGGGGTCAGCGAGAGAGCAATGGCCGCCGGGGTCAGCGAGAGAGCAATGGCCGCCGCCGGGGTCAGCGAGAGAGCAATGGCCGCCGGGGTCAGCGAGAGAGCAATGGCGGCCGCCGGGGTCAGCGAGAGAGCAATGGCCGGCGCCGGGGTCAGCGAGAGAGCAATGGCCGCCGCCGGGGTCAGCGAGAGAGCAATGGCCGCCGCCGGGGTCAGCGAGAGAGCAATGGCCGCCGGGGTCAGCGAGAGAGCAATGGCCGCCGCCGGGGTCAGCGAGAGAGCAATGGCCGCCGCCGGGGTCAGCGAGAGAGCAATGGCCGCCGCCGGGGTCAGCGAGAGAGCAATGGCCGGCCAGGGGTCAGCGAGAGAGCAATGGCCGCCGGGGTCAGCGAGAGAGCAATGGCCGCCGGGGTCAGCGAGAGAGCAATGGCCGGCGGGGTCAGCGAGAGAGCAATGGCCGCTGGGGTCAGCGAGAGAGCAAGTGCATTTGGCCGGGGTCACTTGGAGAGCAATGGCGACCGTCGGGGGTCACTCGGAGGGCAATGGCGACCGTCCGGGGTCACTCGGAGGGCAATTGTGATTGTCCTGGGTCACTCGGAGAGCAATGGTGACCGGCCGGGGTCACTCGGAGGGCAATGGCCGCCGTCCGGGGTCACTCGGAGAGCAATGGCCGCCGGCCGGGTCAGAGTTTAGGAGAGGTCGTGAGATCGAGGACCGAGACGGGACATCTGAAATTCAGCCAGTGATTTTCCTACCTGTGGCGATCGGCCAGGCCAGCCTCCTTCTGCACCCGCATGTCCTCCAGCTGACGTTCGTTCTCTCTCATCCTCGTCGCCAAGATTTGGTGCTCCTGCGCCGGGGGAAGGAAATAAAGCACAGAAAGAGGCCATTATCGTTCGGATCCCACCCACCTCACCTGGCTGCCCCCCACCCTCAAAACCGAACCGTCGGCACAGACCCCTCCGCCCTACCTTTTCCATCCCGGTCATCAGCCTCTGGAGTTCCTCGACCCTCTTGTCCCGATCGGCCACCCTCTCCTCCGACCTCTGGAGGGATTCCCGGGCCTCTTCCAGTTGCATCTGGTGGTGAGACGCCTGATCCTGTTGGGGAGGAAATTGAGGGGGATTTCAGGCTCCTGTTTTCCAGGCTCGCCCGAGCACCCGAGATTGCGCTTATTACAGCCCGAAGCTTCCAGCCGGTTGCAATTGCTCTCTCACTGACCCCGGCCAGTCGCGATTGCTCTCTAACTGACAACGGACAGTCGCAATTGCTCTCTAACTGACCCCGGACAGTGGCAATTGCTCTCTAACTGACCCCGGACAGTGGCAATTGCTCTCTCACTGACCCCGGCCAGTCGCGATTGCTCTCTAACTGACCACGGACAGTCGCAATTGCTCTCCCACTGACCCTGGACGGTGGCACTTGCTCTCCCACTGACCCCGGGACAGTCGCAATTGCTCTCTCACTGACCCCAGGCCAGTTGCGATTGCTCTCTCACTGACCCCAATAGTTTGTCAGTAGATTTCACACACCCTCCCCCACCCGCCACCCCATCTTTTGCTTCCCGTAGGCAGCGCACTGGCCTAAAGGCGGCGCAGGCTGCATCAGCGGGCAAACCTCACGTGCTGCAGTCTAGCGCCAATCCGTCTAGAGTAACAGCGGCCTTTCCCACGGGCCAAACATCCTACCGGACCGAATTCGAATCCTGGATGAGCCCCTCCGGGGAAACCCAAATGTGCCAACACTCTCTCCACCCCCGCCCCCATCCCCGACCACAATCAGACATCACCCTGCAAATTAAATATCTCCCCCCCGCCCCCTTTACATTCCAGCTGAATGTTCTCAGCTCATAACAAGCCAAAGCTACTGAGGCCAAAAGTGCCGCCTCCGGGTGATGCCGAATTCTTCCAGAAATGCTCGACCACCACCACCCCCCCCCGCCCCCCCCCCCAACTTTTACCTCCAGCGCCTTCCTTGCAGCCTCCTGTTGGCGCTCAGATTCCTGCAGTTTGCCGTACAGACGCCTCGTCACTTCCCGCATCTTTTCGGTCTCCTCGTCGCTGCGTTCCGTCTGTTGGTTGGGGGGGGTGGCGGGGGGGGGGGTGGCGGGGGGAGAGATCCATTAGTGCCGTTGTTCCCTCTGCCGAATCCCACAACCACAACACGAACCCCCTCCAAACACCTCAGTCGCGATTGCTCTCTGAGTGACCCACAGCAGGTTGCAATTGTTCTCTAACTGACCCCAGCCAATTGCAATTGCTCTCTCATTGACCCCAGGCCAGTCGCAATTGCTCTCTCACTGACCCCAGGCCAGTCGCGATTGCTCTCTCACTGACCCCAGGCCAGTTGTAATTGCTCTCTAACTGACCCCCAGCCAGTCGTAATTGCTCTCTAACTGACCCCGGCCAGTCGCAATTGCTCTCTCACTGACCCCCAGCCAGTCGCGATTGCTCTCTCACTGACCCCTGGCCAGTCGTAATTGCTCTCTCACTGACCCCCAGCCAGTCGCAATTGCTCTCTCACTGACCCCCAGCCAGTCGCAATTGCTCTCTCACTGACCCCCAGCCAGTCGCGATTGCTCTCTCACTGACCCCTGGCCAGTCGTAATTGCTCTCTCACTGACCCCCAGCCAGTCGCAATTGCTCTCTCACTGACCCCCAGCCAGTCGCAATTGCTCTCTCACTGACCCCCAGCCAGTCGCGATTGCTCTCTCACTGACCCCTGGCCAGTCGTAATTGCTCTCTCACTGACCCCCAGCCAGTCGCAATTGCTCTCTCACTGACCCCCAGCCAGTCGCAATTGCTCTCTCACTGACCCCCAGCCAGTCGCAATTGCTCTCTCACTGACCCCCAGCCAGTCGCAATTGCTCTCTCACTGACCCCCAGCCAGTCGTAATTGCTCTCTAACTGACCCCCAGCCAGTCGTAATTGCTCTCTAACTGACCCGGCCAGTCGCAATTGCTCTCTCACTGACCCCCAGCCAGTCGCAATTGCTCTCTCACTGACCCCCGGCCAGTCGCGATTGCTCTCTCACTGACCCCTGGCCAGTCGTAATTGCTCTCTCACTGACCCCCGGCCAGTCGCAATTGCTCTCTCACTGACCCGGCCAGTCGCAACTGCTCTCCTCACTGACCCCCGGCCAGTCGCAATTGCTCTCTCACTGACCCCCGGCCAGTCGCAATTCTCTCTCACTGACCCCCGGCCAGTCGCAACTGAGATCCCTCCCACCAGCCCCTCTATCGCCGACATCTCATAAGAAGGTTGGACGGTACCCCCCGATTGGCAACTCAACACCTCCCCTGCCTGGGGCATCCTTCTGTCCACAACCTCCCACCCTCCATACCAGTTCCTTGAGCTCCCGTGCTGAGGTCATCAACGGACACTGGGGTCACCCAGAAGGAGGGGGTGGGGGGGGTTTATTCATTCCTGGGACACGGGTGTCGCTGGCTGGTGCAGTATTTATTGCCCATCCAGAGTTGCCCCTTGGAGGGGCAGTTGAGAGTCAACCACATTGCTGTGTGACTCTGGAGTCACATGTAGGCCAGACCGGGTAAGGACGGCAGATTTCTTTCCCTAAAGGGGACATTAGCGAACCAGGTGGTTTATTTTTTTTTAACGACAACTGATGATCGTTGTCACAGTTGCCGTTACCAAGGGCGTGGGCAGCACAGTGGGTTAGCACTGCTGCCTCACAGCATCAGGGACCCAGGTTCGATTCCCGGCTCGGGGTCACTGTCTGTGTGGAGTCTGCGCATTCTTCCCGTGTCTGTGTGGGTTTCCTCCCACAGTCTGAAAGATGTGTAGGTTAGGGTGGATTGGCCATGCTAAATTGTCCTTAGTGTCCAAAGATGTGTAGGTTAGGGTGGATTGGCCATGCTAAATTGTCCCTTAGTGTCCAAAGATGTGTAGGTTAGGGTGGATTGGCCATGCTAAATTGTCCCTTAGTGTCCAAAGATGTGCAGGTTAGGGTGGATTGGCCGTGCTAAAATTGCTCCTTAGTGTCAGGGAGACTAGCTAGAGTAAATAAGTTGGGATATAGGAAATAGGAGCAGGAGTAGGCCATCTAGCCCCTCGAGCCTGCCCCGCCATTCAATAAGATCATGGCTGATCTGAAGTGGATCAGTTCCACTTTCCCACTTTCTCCCTTTAATTCCCCGGTCTATCAGAAACCTATCTACCCGTGACTTAAATATATTTAGCGAGGCAGCCTCCACCACTTCAACGGGCAGAGAATTCCAGAGATTCACCACCCCTTGAGTGAAGAAGTTCCTCCTCAACTCCGTTCTAAACTGACTCCCCCCCTTATCTTGAGACTGTGCCCTCGAGTTCTTGTTTCCTTCCGAAGCGGAAATAACCTCGCTCCCTTCTATCCTGGGGTGCAGACCCGATGGGCCGAACAGCCTCCTCTGCACTGTGGGGATTCTCCGGCTAGTTTTCAGTCCCAGAGGGATTTCCAGAGCGACTTCACCGCGGCGTTAACGTAAGCTGACTTGCGACACTAATAAATAAACTTTAAACATTCGCGAACCAGATGGGTTTATTTTTTTTTTGCGACAATCGGATGATCGTCGTCACGGTCGCCGTTACCGAGACTCGCTCTCGATCCCAGGTTTTATTAATCGGATTTTAATCCCCATTTGGGGGGGGGCGGGATTCGAACCCACTTCGCTCCCCAGAGGCTGCGAGGGTCCCTGGATTGTTAGTCTGTGACAATTAGCACGACGCCACAAAATTTCGCGCCCCCCCCCACCCCCCCAAGAGACACAAACCCACACGCATGTAGACACATGACAACATGTTAACGGCCCCCCCCGGATGGACACGGCCACTGACCTGTGTACCCGTGTTAATCGAATGACGCGGCCTGGCCCAGTTAATGTCGGAATCCAGCTCAAACTCTGTCCCACTGCCCCGTCACTCCCTAATCAACACAAAAAAAAAACTCATCACGTCAACCGTGTAGGCCTCATCGACAGCCTGCATTTAAATAGCGCCCATAACCTGGTAAAATGTGAGCTGGAGGAGGTGACAGAGATAGGGAGGGGGTGTAGGGGGCTGGAGGAGGTTACAGAGATAGGGAGGGGGGTGTAGGAGGGCTGGAGGAGGTTACAGAGATAGGGAGGGGGGTGTAGGGGACTGGAGGAGGCTACAGAGATAGGGAGGGGGTGTAGGGGGTTGGAGGAGGTTACAGAGATAGGGAGGGGGGTGTAGGGGGCTGGAGGAGGTTACAGAGACAGGGAGGGGGTGTAGGGGGCTGGTGGAGGTTACAGGGATAGGGAGGGGGTGTAGGGGGCTGGAGGAGGTTACAGAGATAGGGAGGGGGGTGTAGGGGGGGTTACAGAGATAGGGAGGGGGTGTAGGGGCTGGAGGAGGTTACAGAGATAGGGAGGGAGTGCAGAGAGGGGGTGTAGGAGGTTAGAGATAGGGAGGGGGTATAGGGGGCTGGAGGAGGTTACAGAGATAGGGAGGGGGGTGTAGGGGACTCGAGGAGGTTACAGAGATAGGGAGGGGGTGTAGGGGCTGGAGGAGGTTACAGAGATAGGGAGGGAGTGCAGGGAGGGGGTGTAGGAGGTTAGAGATAGGGAGGGGGTGTAGGGGCTGGAGGAGGTTACAGAGATAGGGAGGGGGTGTAGGGGCTGGAGGAGGTTACAGAGATAGGGAGGGGGTGTAGGGGCTGGAGGAGGTTACAGAGATAGGGAGGGAGTGCAGAGAGGGGGTGTAGGAGGTTAGAGATAGGGAGGGGGTATAGGGGGCTGGAGGAGGTTACAGAGATAGGGAGGGGGGTGTAGGGGACTCGAGGAGGTTACAGAGATAGGGAGGGGGGTGTAGGGGACTCGAGGAGGTTACAGAGCTAAGGAGGGGGCTGCGGGGGAACAGCCGCTGGATGAGCGAGTGAAACAGTGCACCATTCCATTACAAGATGAGGTGAGGCAGGATAAAGGTAAACTCTAATAAGGAATTTCTTTTTACCTTGGATTGGGGGCAGTAATCCACGACATCAGACTTCACTCCATTCATTCGCCCAGACATCTGCTCACGAATATTTTGCATCGAATGTCGGACCTGTAACAACCACAGAATCAGGTACAGCACGGGGTTAGATACAGAGTAAAGCTCCCTCTACACTGTCCCCCCACATCAAACACTCCCAGGACAGGTACAGCACGGGGTTAGATACAGAGTAAAGCTCCCTCTACACTGTTCCCCCATCAAACACTCCCAGGACAGGTACAGCATGGGGTTAGATACAGAGTAAAGCTCCCTCTACACTGTCCCCCATCAAACACTCCCAGGACAGGTACAGCACGGGGTTAGATACAGAGTAAAGCTCCCTCTACACTGTCCCCCCATCAAACACTCCCAGGACAGGTACAGCACAGGGTTAGATACAGAGTAAAGCTCCCTCTACACTGTCCCCCCATCAAACACTCCCAGGACAGGTACAGCACGGGGTTAGATACAGAGTAAAGCTCCCTCTACACTGTCCCCCCATCAAACACTCCCAGGACAGGTACAGCATGGGGTTAGATACAGAGTAAAGCTCCCTCTACACTGTCCCCCATCAAACACTCCCAGGACAGGTACAGCACGGGGTTAGATACAGAGTAAAGCTGGTTATTAATCCAGAAACTCAGCTAATGTTCTGGGGGACCTGGGTTCGAATCCCACCACAGCAGATGGTGGAATTTGAATTCAATAAAAAATATCTGGGATTAAGAATCTACTGATGACCCATTGTGGGAAAAACCCATCTGGTTCCCTTTAGGGAAGGAAATCTGCCGTCCTTACCCCGGTCTGGCCTACATGTGACTCCCAGAGCCACAGCAATGTGGTCGACTCTCAACTGCCCTCCAAGGGCAACTAGGGATGCGTAATAAATACTGGACCCAGCCAGCGACGCCCATGTCCCATGAATGAACAGGTAAAAACAAACCTCCTTGAAGTGTTTGAGTTCTGTGCGGAGCTGTCTCAGCGATGACTCCTGGGCGATTTGAGAATCCGTCAACATACCTTTGATGTCAGGGTCATAGAGGCTGCGTGTCTGGAAAGCAAGTTTCCCATTCGGGTTAAAGTTATAGAACAACACAGCGTAGAAACAGGCCCTTCGGCCCAACCACACTATGATCACCGCGCCCCCCCTCCCCAGCTTGTGCCAATGGCCCACCTTTGTTCCTGCACATCTTTGGACACTAAGGGACAATTTAGCATGGCCAATCCACCCTAACCTACACACCTTTGGACACGAAGGGACAAGTTAGCATGGCCAATCCACCTAACCTGCACATCTTTGGACACTAAGGGACAATTTAGCATGGCCAATCCACCCTAACCTACACATCTTTGGACACGAAGGGACAATTTAGCATGGCCAATCCACCCTAACCTGCACATCTTTGGACACTAAGGGACAATTTAGCATGGCCAATCCACCCTAACCTACACATCTTTGGACACTAAGGGACAATTTAGCATGGCCAATCCACCCTAACCTGCACATCTTTGGACACTAAGGGACAATTTAGCACGGCCAATCCACCCTAACCTGCACATCTTTGGACACTAAGGGGCAATTTCGCATGGCCAATCCCCCTAACCTACACATCTTTCGGACTGTGGGAGGAAACCGGAGCACCCGGAGGAAACCCATGCAGACACAGGGAGAATGTGCATACTCCGCACAAACAGTGACCCGAGCCAGGAATCGAACCCAGGTCCCTGGCGCTGAGAGGCAGCAGTGCTAACCCACTGTACCACCATGTGGCACCAGTCTGAGGCCGGATCACTGTAGTCACTTGCATTCCCCTGGTGAGGGTGTGTCAAATGGAGCACTTGCCACCTAATGGAGGGGCAAAACTGGGGATATGAAGCTATCTCAAAGAAAATAATAGAACCCCCCCCCCCCCACCCCCACTAAGCTCGTAGCTGACTGCGCCAAAAGGATAGACCAACCCCACCCCCCCCAACCAACCCCACCACCCCTCCGTCGCTCCAACCTTCCCCTGCTGGGAGGGGGCTGGGCGTCGCCCCCTCATCCCGTGGATGGAAGAGGGAGGGCAGCAAGACTCCACGGCCTTGCACCCCCAGGGACTGGGGTGGATACAAGGTGAAGGACGATGCAACCATTGCATCACTGCTCAGGTGGGACGTCCCACAGCCAGGGAAAATCGTGGGGCGGGGGGGGGAGCTTGGAAAACAAAGGTTGGACCAAGATGGAGGGCAGTGGAGGCAATTGGCAAGTTAGGACAAAGAGGAGAAGTTTTGTTCAATGATCGGACGCTTGCTCCCTTCCACTCTAAACTAAAAGACATTTCCAATTAATCGACAATCCAAAATACGTCAGGTATGGCGAACGTAGATCAGTATACAGATTAACGTAATCAAACGTAGGTCAGTCAAATCATTGAACACACTGCAGCCACCCTTCAAAGCTAAATTATTTCCAATTAAACCATCGCAATCGACAATCAAATACACATCAAGTCAGTCAGCAATCTGAACATTGATCACTGGACAGATTAACGTAATCAAACACAGATTGGTCAAACCACTGAACGCTTCAGCCAGTGTTTTGATTTCTTGGGAGAAAAGAACGAGTAAAGGGGTGGGAAAATTTTCAAGAGAGAGAGAGAAAGAGAGAGGACAGGGATAAACAAACAAAGACCATTGCCTGGGCCCGATAGAGAAAGAGGCCCAAAACCTCACGGGCTGGTAAGTACCTTCAGGATTTCACCAGTGGTCTCATCCCAGGCTGGGTCGGTGCTCCCCCTGGAGGTCACAACAGCGTAGGCCCGGCCTACAGGCTACAAGGCAGGAAACGGGGCGGGGAGGGGGAGGGAGGAAAATAAAAACAAAATAATGAACGGAAACGGTTAACTTGTAACACCAACCAAGAGAATTGTGGCTCGGAGACCTGTCCCTCCGTGTCCGGGAGGCGCCTCTCACTCTCTCCATGTGGCATCGTAAATTATCCGCAATACCCCACCCTCCGCCCCCACCCCATGGCGGGCTGACTGGGAGAAATGTTGGGTGGACATTGCCCGCCTGGGCGAGTGCCCGTGATGTGAGTGGGAGGACTGGTCAGAGCCCCCCAACCAGGTTCACACCAGCGCCTCTCTACCCAAACAAGGTGAGGAGCGGGGGGGAGACATTGGCTTATTCCTACTTTAACACCCCCACCATCTCTCTCTCTCTCCAATCCACCCAGAACAAAGAAACTGGATATGATTCAGAAAGGAGGGAACAAGAGAGACAGAGAGACAGGCAGAGACAGAGAGACAGGCAGAGACAGAGAGACAGGCAGAGACAGAGAGACAGGCAGAGACAGAGAGACAGGCAGAGACAGAGAGAGAATGAAGGGGACGGGGGGGGAAATAAAGAGAAAGAGAGTGAGCGAGTGGTGAACAGAGAGAGATAGAGAGAGAGGGGGGAGGGAGAGAGAGAGTGAAGGAGGGGACAGAGAGAGGGAGAGAGAGTGAGGGAGGGGAACAGAGAGAGATAGAGAGAGAGAAAGAGAGAGGGAGAGAAAGAAAGAGAGAAGGGGGGACAGAGATAGAGAGTGAGCAAAGGGGGAACAGAGAGAGAGTGAGGGTGAGGGGAAGAGAGGGAGGGAGGGACAGAGTCCTGGGGAAGGTGGGGAAAGGGTTAAGCCACAGACAGGGGTCTCCCCTGGAGAGTGGAGCAGAGATGGGGATGTGATGATAGGGACGATCTCTCGAATCAAGATCCCTTTCCGATAACCCGGACACTGACCCAGGGTGGGGTGTTAGCTTCCTGCCTGGAGGAGAATTCGGGGAAGGAAACTGTTGGGGGGGGGGGGGGAGTGTTTTACAAAGGTCCCAAACCCTTTTGGCACAAAACTCTCACCCCCCCCCCCACACAGTCACTCCCCTTGCCGGTGTGGCAGTGCCCCCCAAACCCCTTCCCCACCAGTGAGTCAGCGTCCCCCCCTCACCCCCCTCCTTCTCCAGTGTGGAAAAGCCCCCTATCTCCTCCCCTCCTGTGTAACAATGTACTGCCCCCCCCCCCCCAACTTTCTTCTCCCTCCCCCCTCTCTTGGAGTTGGTTACCCTGGGGCGCCCAATTCACTCCTTCCTCCCGGGCTCTGGTGACCGAGCTGTGGGCTATTCGACTGGGGGAGGCAACATGGTCGGGGGGGGGCCGGTCCCCACCCAGCGGACGGCCGATTCCCTCCCCACTCCGAACCTTCCCCCTGCAAAACACCCACCCCCTAAAGCAGAGGAGGCCCCAGCCACCCACACACCCACCCACACACACAAGGAGCCGCAGATACCTTTCTCTTGACTTGGTCCCTCTGCAGAGGCTCTTCATTGGCCTGGAGGGTCAGTCGCAATCGGCGTACGTCCTGTGGGGGAGAGAGGGTCGATTAGTGAGTGGGCGGATTGTATAGACACGTAGAACAGTACAGCACAGTACAGGCCCTCTGGCCCCTCGATGTTGTGCCGAGCTCTGCCCGAACCCAAGATCAGTCTGTCCCACTCCCTATCATTCTGGAGTGCTCCATGTGCCTATCCAATAACCGCTTGAAAGTTCCTGAAGTGTCCGACTCCACAGGCAGTCCATTCCACACCCCAACCACTCTCAGAGTGAAGAACCTACCTCGGGCATCCCTCCTATATCTCCCACCATCAACCTTATACTTATGCCCCCTCATAACAGCTACATCCACCCGAGGAAATAGTCTCTGCACGTCCACTCTATCGATCCCTCTCATCATCTTATAAATCTCTATTAAGTCGCCTCTCATCCTCCTCCGCTCCAGAAGCCCCAGCTCCCTCAACCTTTCCTCATAAGACCTACCCTCCAAACCAGGCAGCATCCTGGTAAATCTCCTCTGCACTCTCTCCAATGCTTCCACATCCTTCTGATAGTGAGGTGACCAGAACTGAACACGATATTCCAAATGTGGTCTCACCATAGTCCGGTATAGTTGCAGCATAACCCCACGGCTCTTAAACTCAAATCCCCTGTTAATAAACACTAACACACTATAAGCCTTCTTCACAGCTCTATCAACTTGAGTAGCGACCTTCAGAGATCTGTGGATATGAACCTCAAGATCTCTCTGTTCCTCCACATTCCTTAGAACCCTGCCATTGACCCTGTAATCCGCATTCAAGTTTGTCCTACCAAAATGAATCACCTCGCACTTATCAGGGTTAAACTCCATCTGCCACTTTTCTGCCCAGCTCTGCATCCTATCAATGTCTGTTTGCAGCCTACAAGAGCCTTCCACCTCATCCACTACTCCACCAATCTTGGTGTCATCAGCAAATTTACTGACCCACCCTTCAGCCCCCTCTTCCAAGTCATTGATAAAAATCACAGAGGACCCAGCACTGATCCCTGTGGTACACCGCTGGTAACTGGCCTCCAGTCTGAACATTTTCCCTCCACCATCACCCTCTGTCTTCTACGATACAGCCAGTTACTTATCCAATCGGTCAAATTTCCTTGAGGACTTACCCCTCACGAAACCGTGCTGACTATCCCGGATTAAGCTGCATCTTTCCAAATGGTCATAAATCCTGACACTCTTTCCATTAACTTACCGAGCACAGAAGTAAGACTAACTGGCCTATAATTACCAGGGTCATTCCCATTTCCTTTCTTGAAGAGAGGAACAACATTCGCCGCTCTCCAGTC
>NW_027651175.1:5000-20165 GCF_965287045.1 Carcharhinus amblyrhynchos | reverse complement strand
GAGGACTGAGTTGAGGAGGGACTTCTTCACACAAAGGGGTGGAGGATCTGTGGAATCCCCCTGCCCAGTGGAGGCTCCCTCGTTTTGAGACAAGGATAGCCTACTCCTGCTCCTATTTCGTATGAGAGAGGGCAAGAGAGGGAGGGAGGGAGGGAGAGAGGGATGGAGGGAGGGGGAGAGGGGGAGAGAGGGATGGAAGGAGGGAGAGAGGGGGAGGGAGCAGAGACAGGCACTGCTGGTCCAGAAACTACAGGGGAAGGTAGCAGAGGGAGGGACGGAGGGAGAGGGAGCGGGGGAGGGAGAGAGAGAGTGTGTCACCCCCTCAAGACCCCTTGCCCCTGCCTCCCCTCCCATGTCTCACCCGGGACCCCCTCTACCAACCCATGTCTCCCCCCCCACCCGCCCCCGGGACCGTCTGTCTCCCCCCGGGACCCTCTGTCTCCCCCACCCCGTGTCTCCCCCGGGACCCCCCCTCTCTCCCCTCCCCGTGTCTCCCCCAGGACCCCCCTCTCTCCCCACCCTGTGTCTCCCCTGGGACCCCCCCCCTCTCTCCCCTCCCTGTGTCTCCCCCGGGACCCCACCCCTCCCTGTGTCTCCCCCGGGACCCCCCTCTCTCCCCTCCCCATGTCTCCCCCCTCTCTCCCCTCCCTGTGTTTCCCCCGGGACCCCCCTCCCTGTGTCTCCCCCGGGAACCCCCCTCCCCTCCCCATGTCTCCCCCGGGACCCCCGTCTCTCCCCTCCCCATGTCTCCCCCGGGACCCCCCTCTCTCTCTCCCCCGGGACCCCCCTCTCTCCCCTCCCCGTGTCTCCCCCAGGACCCCCCTCTCTCCCCTCCCCGTGTCTCCCCCCTCTCTCCCCTCCCCGTGTCTCCCCCTCTCTCCCCTCCCCGTGTCTCCCCTGGGACCCCCCCTCCTCTCCCCTCCCTGTGTCTCCCCCGGGACCCCCCCTCTCTCCCCTCCCCGTGTCTCCCCCGGGACCCCTGTCTCTCCCCTCCCCGTGTCTCCCCCGGGACCCCCCTGTCTCTCCCCTCCCCCTGTCTCCCCCGGGACCTCCCTCTCCCCTCTCTCTCCCCTCCCCGTGCCTCCCCCCGGGGACCCCCCCCTCGCTGAGGCCTTGTGTCTGTCCCCACAGTTGGTCCAATACAAGAGAAAGTGTGGAGACCTGGAACAGCAGCTGATGGTGAAAGAAGCTTCGTATCGAGAGATGGAGGTGAGACCGAGAGAGAGAGAGAGAGAGGGGAGGGGGCTGAATGGCCTCGTCCTGTTCCTGTGTAACAGGCTGGAGAGAGAGAGAGAGGGAGAGAGGGGGGTGGGCTGAATGGCCTCGTCCTGTTCCTGTGTAACAGGCTGGAGAGAGAGAGAGAGAGAGGGGTGGGCTGAATGGCCTCATCCTGTTCCTGTGTAACAGGCTGGAGAGAGAGAGAGAGAGGGGAGGTGGGCTGAATGGCCTCGTCCTGTTCCTGTGTAACAGGCTGGAGAGAGAGAGAGAGGGAGAGAGGGGGGTGGGCTGAATGGCCTCGTCCTGTTCCTGTGTAACAGGCTGGAGAGAGAGAGAGAGGGAGAGAGGGGAGGGGGCTGAATGGCCTCATCCTGTTCCTGTGTAACAGGCTGGAGAGAGAGAGAGAGAGGGAGAGAGGGGGGTGGGCTGAATGGCCTCGTCCTGTTCCTGTGTAACAGGCTGGAGAGAGAGAGAGAGGGAGAGAGGGGGGTGGGCTGAATGGCCTCGTCCTGTTCCTGTGTAACAGGCTGGAGAGAGAGAGAGAGGGGGGTGGGCTGAATGGCCTCGTCCTGTTCCTGTGTAACAGGCTGGAGAGAGAGAGAGAGGGGTGGGCTGAATGGCCTCGTCCTGTTCCTGTGTAACAGGCTGGAGAGAGAGAGAGGGGTGGGCTGAATGGCCTCGTCCTGTTCCTGTGTAACAGGCTGGAGAGAGAGAGAGGGGTGGGCTGAATGGCCTCGTCCTGTTCCTGTGTAACAGGCTGGAGAGAGAGAGAGAGAGAGAGAGGGGGGTGGGCTGAATGGCCTCGTCCTGTTCCTGTGTAACAGGCTGGAGAGAGAGAGAGAGAGAGAGAGAGGGGTGGGCTGAATGGCCTCGTCCTGTTCCTGTGTAACAGGCTGGAGAGAGAGAGAGAGAGAGAGAGGGGTGGGCTGAATGGCCTCGTCCTGTTCCTGTGTAACAGGCTGGAGAGAGAGAGGGAGAGGGGTGGGCTGAATGGCCTCGTCCTGTTCCTGTGTAACAGGCTGGAGAGAGAGAGAGGGGTGGGCTGAATGGCCTCGTCCTGTTCCTGTGTAACAGGCTGGAGAGAGAGAGAGAGAGAGAGAGGGGGGCTGAATGGCCTCGTCCTGTTCCTGTGTAACAGGCTGGAGAGAGAGAGAGGGAGAGGGGTGGGCTGAATGGCCTCGTCCTGTTCCTGTGTAACAGGCTGGAGAGAGAGAGAGAGAGGGGGTGGGCTGAATGGCCTCGTCCTGTTCCTGTGTAACAGGCTGGAGAGAGAGAGAGGGAGAGAGAGGGGTGGGCTGAATGGCCTCATCCTGTTCCTGTGTAACAGGCTGGAGAGAGAGAGAGAGAGAGAGAGGGGGGGGTGGGCTGAATGGCCTCGTCCTGTTCCTGTGTAACAGGCTGGAGAGAGAGAGAGAGAGAGGGGGGGGTGGGCTGAATGGCCTCGTCCTGTTCCTGTGTAACAGGCTGGAGAGAGAGAGAGAGAGAGAGGGAGTGGGCTGAATGGCCTCATCCTGTTCCTGTGTAACAGGCTGGAGAGAGAGAGAGAGGGAGAGAGGGGTGGGCTGAATGGCCTCGTCCTGTTCCTCCGCTCGATTCCCGTTTGTGTTTGAACGGAGTGGAAGTGGGGGGGGGAGGGGATGGGGGTGCGGGGAAACCGCTTTGGGATCTTTCTATGCAGTGACTGCTATCTCTCTCTCCCCTCCCTCCCCCCACCCAGCTCTCAGAGAGTGTCCGCTTCCAGGAATACGAAGAGGAACAGGTTCGGAGCCTGGAGAACACCCTGATTCGTCTGGAGGAGCAGCAACAGAGGTGGGTAGAGAGAGAGAGAGAGAGACCACCCCCCTCCCCCCCCCCAACAACCCTACTACCCCCACCCCCCCACTCCACCGTGCCCCCCCCCTTCTCCACCAACTCACGGGCAGTGGGGGAGAGGCTGCGGGGAGATGGGGTGGGTTTGGAAGGGTTGGGGGGGGGGGGAGGTTAAGCAAGGACGCCCCACTCCACCCCACCCCACCCCACCCCACCCCCTCCCCACCCTCTCTCTCTCCCTGCTATCCGGAGGGGTCATGATGTGGATATGTCGGTGTTGGACTGGCGTAAACACAGTAAAAAGTCTGACGACACCAGGTTTTAGTCCAACCTGTTTATTTGATAATAGACTCACTAGCTTTCGGGGTTAGCCCCTTCGTCAGGTGAATGGAGAGTCCTGGCCTCAGACGGAGCATATAAAGCACAGACAGTTTAGAGATTACTGATTAGAATGTGAATCCTTACACCTAACCTGCTGTTCAAGACCTGAAGTGGCTGACAATGTGAGTGGAAGGAGCGCTGATCACAGGTTACAGAGATGTGTATTGTCTCCAGACAGTACAATAAGTGAGGTTTTGCAAACCCAGGCAAGTCACAGGGGGGTTACAGATAGTGCGACATGAACCCAAGATCCCTGTTGAGACCTTCCTATCCATCCCATTCATCATCTTATACGTCTCAATGAGATCTCCCCTCATTCTTCTAAACTCTAACGAGTACAAGCCTAGTTTATTCAGCCTCTCCTCATAGCTCAATCCCCTCAACTCCGGTATCAGCCTAGTAAACCTCCTCTGCACTCCCTCCAGGGCCAAAATATCCTTGCGTAAGTACGGCGCCCAAAACTGCACACAGTACTCCAGCTGCGGCCTCACCAATGCCCTATACAGCCGCAGCAAGACCTCCCTACTTTTATATTCAATCCCCCTCGCTATGAAGGCCAGCATCCCATTCGCCTTCCTGACCACCTGCTGCACCTGCAAGCTGGGTTTTTGCGACTCATGCACAAGGACCCCCAGGTCCCTCTGCACCGTCGCCTGCTGCAGTTTTTCGCCCCGTAAGTAATAATCCTTCCTACCATTATTCCTACCAAAGTGGACCACCTCACACTTGCCAACATTAAATTCCATTAGCCTCTTCGTCAGGTGAATGGAGAGTTCTGGCCTCAGACAGAGCGTATAAAGCACAGACAGTTTAGAGATTACTGATTAGAATGCGAATCCTTACACCTAACCTGCTGTTCAAGACCTGAAGTGCCCGACAATGTGAGTGGAAGGAGCGCTGATCACAGGTTACAGAGATGTGTATTGTCTCCAGACAGCACAGTGAGTGAGGTTTTGCAAACCCAGGCAAGTCACAGGGGGTTACAGATAGTGCGACATGAACCCAAGATCCCTGTTGAGACCGTCCTCACGTGTGCGGAACTTGGCTATCAGTCTCTGCTCAGCGACTCTGCGCTGTCGTGAAGGCCGCCTTGGAGAATGCTTACCCGAAGGTCAGAGGCTGAATGCCCGTGACCACTGAAGTGTTCGCCAACAGGAAGGGAACAGTCTTGCCTGGTGACTGTCGAGCGATGTTCATTCATCCGTTGCCGTAGTGTCTGCATGGTCTCCCCAATGTACCATGCTTCGGGACATCCTTTCTTGCAACGAGGGAATTGCTTGATAGAGCGGACGCAACACGGTTTCATTAAAGGGAAGTCGTGTCTGACAAATTTACTGGAGTTCTACGAGGATGTGTCTAGGGCGGTGGATAGAGGAGAGCCGGTGGATGTGGTCTTTCTGGATTTTCAGAAGACGTTTGACAAGGTACCTCACAAGAGGTTATTGCAGAAGGTCAGGGGACATGGAGTTGGGGGTAGGGTGTTAGCGTGGATAGAGGATTGGTTGTCAAATAGGAGGCAGAGAGTGGGGGTCAATGGGTGCTATTCGGATTGGCGGTTGGTGACTAGTGGAGTGCCCCAGGGGTCGGTGCTGGGGCCTCAGCTATTTACCATTTATATAGATGATCTGGAGGAGGGGACCGAGTGCAGGGTGTCGAAATTTGCTGATGACACCAAGATTGGGGGAAAGGCAAATTGTGCGGAGGGTGTGGAGAGTCTGCAGAAGGATCTAGATAGGCTGGGCGAATGGGCCAGGAAATGGCAAATGGAATTTAATGTTGGCAAGTGCGAGGTGGTCCACTTTGGTAGGAAGAATGGTAGGAAGGACTATTACTTACGGGGTGAAAAACTGCAGCAGGCGACGGTGCAGAGGGACCTCGGGGTCCTTGTGCATGAGTCGCAAAAACCCAGCTTGCAGGTGCAGCAGGTGGTCAGGAAGGCGAATGGGATGCTGGCCTTCATCGCGAGGAGGATTGAATATAAAAGTAGGGAGGTCTTGCTGCAGCTGTATAGGGCATTGGTGAGGCCGCAGCTGGAGTACTGTGTGCAGTTTTGGGCGCCGCACCTGCGCAAGGATATTTTGGCCCTGGAGGGAGTGCAGAGGAGGTTTACTAGGCTGATACCGGAGTTGAGGGGGTTGAGCTATGAGGAGAGGCTGAATAAACTAGGCTTGTACTCGCTAGAGTTTAGAAGAATGAGGGGAGATCTCATTGAGACGTATAAGATGATGAATGGGATGGATAGGATAGAGGTGGAGAGACTCTTCCCGCTCAGAAAGGACAGTAGGACTAGGGGGCATAGCCTCAAGATAAAGGGGGGGTGGTTTAGAACGGAGTTGAGGAGGAACTTCTTCACTCAAAGGGTGGTGAATCTCTGGAATTCTCTGCCCGTTGAAGTGGTGGAGGCTACCTCGCTAAATATTTTTAAGACGCGGGTTGATGGGTTCTTGATAAGAGAGGGGATTAAGGGTTATGGGGAGAGGGCGGGAATGTGGAACTGAGCCACGACAGATCAGCCATGATCTTATTGAATGGCGGGGCAGGCTCGAAGGGCCAGATGGCCTACTCCTGCTCCTATTTCTTATGTTCTTATGTATCGGGTAGACAATGTTGGCCGAGTATTTACCGTGTACCTGGTGGATGGTATTCTCACGTGTGATGATGGTATCCGTGTCGATGATCCGGCATGTCTTGCAGAGGTTGCTGTGGCAAGGGTTGTGCGGTGTTGTGGTCACTGTTCTCCTGAAGGCTGGGTAGTTTGCTGCGAGCAATGGTCTGTTTGAGGTTGTGCGGTTGTCTGAAAGCTAGAAGTGGGGGTGTGGGGATGGCCCTGGCGAGATGTTCGTCTTCATCAATGATATGTTGAAGACTCCGGAGAAGATGTCGTAGCTCCCCCCCCCAAGCGGGAAGCCTGTCTACCCCTCATTCTTTCTTTTGGGGGGGGTGGGGGGGGAGCTGCCCCAGTTTTTGTGTCACCCGGGAATGGGTTTCTCCGGCCGGAATTTAGCCGCCATGTTCGTCCCAGAGTAGAGTGGGGCGGGAGGGGAGAGAGGAGAGGGGCAGAGTGGCCTCTCCCGTGGCGATTTTTTTTTTTTCCGTCCCCCCGCCCCTCCCGGGATTAGTTCCTGCCTTTCCCCAATCTCAACCGAGCCGGAACCTTCTCCCCCACAGGTGCTCCAGCCTCGCCGAGGTCAACGCCCTCCTGAGGGAGCAGCTGAACGAGGCTAACTCGGCGAACCGTGCCCTTGGCGAGGACCTGAGGAAGCTGACGGAAGACTGGACGCTGGCACGGGAGGAGCTGGACGTCAAGCAGGCCGACTGGAGGCGGGAGGAGGAGGTGAGGAGGGGGGGGGCCGGCATACCGATCATAGAGAAGGAAAAGGAGAGAGGGTGCGGGATGTGGTGTTACAGTCACAGCGAGGGTGTAGAGAAAGATCAGCTTAATATTTGATTCATTATTGTCACTGGGATACAGTGAAAAGTATTGTGCACTGTGCAGACAAAGCATACCGATCATAGAGAAGGAAGGGAGGAGGGTGCAGGATGTGGTGTTACAGTCACAGCGAGGGTGTAGAGAAAGATCAGCTTAATATTTGATTTGATTTATTATTGTCACTGGGATACAGTGAAAAGTATTGTTTCTTGCACGTTATACAGACACAGCATACCGTTCATAGAGAAGGAAAAGGAGGAGGGTGCAGAATGTAGTGTTACAGTCACAGCGAGGGTGTAGAGAAAGATCAGCTTAATATTTGATTTGATTTATTATTGTCACTGGGATACAGTGAAAAGTATTGTTTCTCGCGCGCTATACAGACACAGCATACCGATCATAGAGAAGGAAAAGGAGGAGGGTGCAGAATGTAGTGTTACAGTCACAGCGAGGGTGTAGAGAAAGATCAGCTTAATATTTGATTTGATTTATTATTGACACTGGGATACAGTGAAAAGTATTGTTTCTTGTGCGCTATACAGACACAGCATACTGATCATAGAGAAGGAAAGGAGAGGGTGCAGAATGTAGTGTTACAGTCACAGCGAGGGTGTAGAGAAAGATCAGCTTAATATTTGATTTATTATTGTCACATGTAATGGGATACAGTGAAAAGTATTGTGCACTGTGCAGACAAAGCATACCGATCATAGAGAAGGAAAGGAGAGGGTGCAGAATGTAGTGTTACAGTCACAGCGAGGGTGTAGAGAAAGATCAGCTTAATATTTGATTTGATTTATTATTGACACTGGGACACAGTGAAAAGTATTGTTTCTTGCGCGCTGTACAGACAAAGCATACCGTTCATAGAGAAGGAAAGGAGAGGGTGCAGAATGTAGTGTTACAGTCACAGCGAGGGTGTAGAGAAAGATCAGCTTAATATTGGATTTGATTTATTATTGTCACTGGGATACAGTGAAAAGTATTGTTTCTTGCGCGCTGTACAGACAAAGCATACTGTTCATAGAGAAGGAAAGGAGAGGGTGCAGAATGTAGTGTTACAGTCACAGCGAGGGTGCAGAGAAAGATCAGCTTAATATTTGATTTGATTTATTATTGTCACTGGGACACAGTGAAAAGTATTGTTTCTTGCACGTTATACAGACACAGCATACCTTGTTGACCAGCAAGGGGCATGCATGCGGCAGGTTGTAGTGGGCTGCTCTTGGACGTTGCTTCGGGAGTTGCCTATTGCTTCATGTCGTTAGTGTGCTTGAACTGGACCATCTCGAGGGCAACATGACAGCTCAGAGACTATCTCTGTTACTGTGCGGACACATGGATTTGGGCCTGTGTCTGTGGGAGTTTGCACGTTCTCCCCGTGGTTGCGTGGGTTTCGTCCGGGTGCTCCGGTTTCCTCCCACATCCCCCCAAAGATGCGCTTTTAGGCTGATGGATTGGGTAACAAATTGTCCCTATATTGGACCTCCCTGATCCTCGCACATTAGGCGTAGACTAAAATCATGAATAGGTCACTGAGACAATGGGACGGCGGCGCGGGCTCGTTGGGCCGAAGGGCCTGTTTCCCGTGCTGTGTTGTTCTTTGTTCTTTGTTCTTTGTTCATACCGATCATAGAGAAGGAAAGGAGAGGGTGCGGAATGTAGTGTTACAGTCACAGAGAGGGTGCAGAGAAAGATCAGCTTAATATTTGATTTGATTTATTATTGTCACTGGGATACAGTGAAAAGTATTGTTCCTTGCGCGTTATACAGACACAGCATACCGATCATAGAGAAGGAAAGGAGGAGGGTGCAGAATGTAGTGTTACAGTCACAGCGAGGGTGTAGAGAAAGATCAGCTTAATATTTGATTTGATTTATTGTCGTCACTGGGATACGGTGAAAAGTATTGTTTCTCGCGCGTTATACAGACAAAGCATACCATTCATAGAGAAGGAAAGGAGAGGGTGCAGAATGTAGTGTTACAGTCACAGCGAGGGTGTAGAGAAAGATCAGCTTAACGCGAGGTGGGTCCATTCAAAAGTCTGACAGCAGCAGGGAAGAAGCTGTTCTTGAGTCGGTCGGTACGGGACCTCAGACTTTTGTATCTTTTTCCCGATGGAAGAAGGTGGAAGAGAGAATGTCCGGGGTGTGTGGGGGGGGTGGGGGGGTCCTTGATTATCCCGGCTGCTTTTCCCCCCCCCGAGGCAGCGGGAAGTGTAGACGGAGTCAATGGATGGGAGGCTGGTTTGTGTGATGGGATTGGGGGCTACATTCACCACCCCTTTTGTAGATCCTTGCGGTCTTGGGCACAGCAGGATCCCAGACCGAGCTGTGATCCAACCCAGAGAGAATGCTTTCTATGGGGGGCGTCTGTAAAAGTTGGGGAGAGTCCGTAGCGGACATGCCAAATTTCCTCAGTCTTCTGAGAAAGTAGAGGCGTTGGTGGGGCTTCCTTAACTATAGTGTCGGCATTGGGGGGGGAACCAGGACAGGTGATCTGGACACCTTGAAGGTCTCTCAAACCTTTCTACTCGGTCCCCGTTGATGTAGACAGAGGGGGGGGGGGGGGCAGGTTCTCCTTTACCCTTCCTGAAGCCGATGACCATCTCCTTCGCCTTGTTGAGGGAGACATTATTGTCCCCGCACCCAGTTCACCAGATTCTCCGTCTCATCCCTGTCTCGTCGCTGTGTGAGATCCCACCCACCGCGGTGGACGGGGTCATCGGCAAACTGGGGAACGGAGTTGGAGGGGGGATTTGGCCGCAGGGTTAGAGGTGTATGAGGAATATAGCGGAGGAGGCTGAGAACACAGCCCAGCGAGGCAGCAGGTCTGACAATAAATGTGGAGAGAGAAAAACAGACCCTGGGCGACTCAGATATTGGCTCCGGTCTCTTTCCATGGATGTTGACAGATCGACGGAGATTTTCCAGCGATTTCCGTTTCCAGCGTCCGCACTGTTACGCTTTGAAAGTTTATTTATTAGAGTCACAAGTAAGGTTTACATTAACACCGCAATGAAGTTACACATCTTTGGACACTAAGGGACAATTTAGCATGGCCAATCCACCAAACCTACACATCTTTGGACACTAAGGGACAATTTAGCATGGCCAATCCACCCTAACCTACACATCTTTGGACACTAAGGGGCAGCTTTTCACAGTAACTTAATTATTTAAAGTTTAATTTTATTTATTATTGTCACAAGTCGGTTTACATTAACACCGCAATGAAGTTACTGTGAAAATCCCCCTAGTCGCCCACACTCCTGTTGGGGTTACACTGAGGGAGAATTTAGCACGGCCCCAATGCACCCCTAACCAGCACGTCTTTCAGACTGTGGGAGGAAACCGGAGCACCCGGAGGAAACCCACGCAGACACGGGGAGAATGTGCAGACTCCGCACAGACAGAGACCCGAGGCCGGGGAATCGAACCCGGGTCCCTGGCGCTGTGAGACAGCAGTGCTAACCCACTGTGTCACCGTGCCCCCCCCCCCCCGGGGAATCGAACCCGGGTCCCTGGTGCTGTGAGACAGCAGTGCTAACCCACTGTGTCACCGTGCCCCCCCCCCGGGGAATCGAACCCGGGTCCCTGGCGCTGTGAGACAGCAGTGCTAACCCACTGTGCCACTGTACCATCCGCAGTGAGAGGGGAAGGATTTGGGGATATCACCCAGCGAATTAACCCCAATCTCTCTGTCTCTCTCCCTCTCTGTCTCTCTCTCTGTCTCTCTCTATCTCAGAGCTATAACAGTTATCTCTCAGGTGAACATGACCGCTTCCTGTCGCTATGGAAACGAGCCGTCAATCTGCGACGCCAGTTTGTGCAAATGAAAACTGCGACGGACAGGTCAGTGACCCCTGACCCCTGACCCCCAGTAACTGACCATTTAGCATGGCCAATCCCCCCTAACCTACACATCTTTGGACACTAAGGAACAATTTAGCATGGCCAATCCCCCCTAACCTACACATCTTTGGACACTAAGGGGCAATTTAGCATGGCCAATCCCCCTAACCTACACATCTTTGGACACTAAGGGACAATTTAGCATGGCCAATCCACCTAACCTACACATCTTTGGACACTAAGGGACAATTTAGCATGGCCAATCCCCCTAACCTACACATCTTTGGACACTAAGGGGCAATTTAGCATGGCCAATCCCCCTAACCTACACATCTTTGGACACTAAGGGACAATTTAGCATGGCCAATCCACGCTAACCTACACATCTTTGGACACTAAGGGACAATTTAGCATGGCCAATCCACCCTAACCTACACATCTTTGGACACTAAGGGGCAATTTAGCATGGCCAATCCACCCTAACCTACACATCTTTGGAGACTAAGGGGCAATTTAGCATGGCCAATCCACCCTAACCTACACATCTTTGGACACTAAGGGACAATTTAGCATGGCCAATCCACCCTAACCTACACATCTTTGGACACTAAGGGACAATTTAGTACGGCCAATCCCCGTAACCTACACATCTTTGGACACTAAGGGACAATTTAGCACGGCCAATCCCCCTAACCTACACATCTTTGGACACTAAGGGACAATTTAGCATGGCCAATCCCCCTAACCTACACATCTTTGGACACTAAGGGACAATTTAGCACGGCCAATCCCCCTAACCTACACATCTTTGGACACTAAGGGACAATTTAGCATGGCCAATCCACCCTAACCTACACATCTTTGGACACTAAGGGACAATTTAGCATGGCCAATCCCCCTAACCTACACATCTTTGGACACTAAGGGACAATTTAGCACGGCCAATCCACCCTAACCTCTCTGTCTGTCTCTCTCTCTGTGTCTCAGGGATCTTGCAGAGGGGCGTGCTACATTTGCCCGCCTGGCCAGCTCTCTCCAGGCTGCGTGCCTGGGCCTGGGGGGTAACCTGCGGGTGGAGGAGGCAGGGAAGTCGCTCACACGGGTGAGGGAGCAGGCCAGAGTGGAGAGCTTGGAGCAAGAGGTAAGGGAGAGGACGCAGGAGAACCTCCAGCTACAGGTCAAAAACCAGGCACAGCAAGCAGAACTCAACGCCAGGTGAGACTGGTCCCTGTATAACACTGGGGTACAGGGGGACGGGTCTGTCTCTGTATAACACTGGGGTACAGGGGGACGGGTCTGTCCCTGTATAACACTGGGGTACAGGGGGACGGGTCTGTCCCTGTATAACACTGGGGTACAGGGGGACGGGTCTGTCACTGTATAACACTGGGCTACAGGGGGACGGGTCTGTCGCTGTATAACACTGGGCTACAGGGGGACGGGTCTGTCTCTGTATAACACTGGGGTACAGGGGGACGGGTCTGTCTCTGTATAACACTGGGGTACAGGGGGACGGGTCTGTCTCTGTATAACACTGGGGTACAGGGGGACGGGTCTGTCTCTGTATAACACTGGGGTACAGGGGACGGGTCTGTCGCTGTATAACACTGGGGTACAGGGGGACGGGTCTGTCACTGTATAACACTGGGGTACAGGGGGACGGGTCTGTCGCTGTATAACACTGGGGTACAGGGGGACGGGTCTGTCACTGTATAACACTGGGGTACAGGGGGACGGGTCTGTCGCTGTATAACACTGGGGTACAGGGGGACGGGTCTGTCGCTGTATAACACTGGGGTACAGGGGGACGGGTCTATCTCTGTATAACACTGGGGTACAGGGGGACAGCTCTGTCGCTGTATAACACTGGGGTACAGGGGGACGGGTCTGTCACTGTATAACACTGGGGTACAGGGGGACGGGTCTGTCTCTGTATAACACTGGGGTACAGGGGGACGGGTCTGTCGCTGTATAACACTGGGGTACAGGGGGACGGGTCTGTCGCTGTATAACACTGGGGTACAGGGGGACGGGTCTGTCTCTGTATAACACTGGGGTACAGGGGGACGGGTCTGTTGCTGTATAACACTGGGGTACAGGGGGACGGGTCTGTCTCTGTATAACACTGGGGTACAGGGGGACGGGTCTGTTGCTGTATAACACTGGGGTACAGGGGGACGGGTCTGTCCCTGTATAACGCTGGGGTACAGGGGGACGGGTCTGTTGCTGTATAACACTGGGGTACAGGGGGACGGGTCTGTCTCTGTATAACACTGGGGTACAGGGGGACGGGTCTGACACTGTATAACACTGGGGTACAGGGGGACGGGTCTGTCTCTGTATAACACTGGGGTACGGGGGACGGGCCTGACACTGTATAACACTGGGGTACAGTACTGGTGGGGACGGGTCTGTCGCTGTATAACACTGGGGTACAGTACTGGTGGGGATGGGTCTGTCGCTGTATAACACTGGGGTACAGGGGGACGGGTCTGTCACTGTATAACACTGGGGTACAGGGGGACGGGTCTGTCACTGTATAACACTGGGGTACAGGGGGACGGGTCTGTCTCTGTATAACACTGGGGTACAGTACTGGTGGGGATGGGTCTGTCTCTGTATAACACTGGGGTACAGTACTGGTGGGGACGGGTCTGTCGCTGTATAACACTGGGGTACAGTGCTGGTGGGGATGGGTCTGTCACTGTATAACACTGGGGTACAGTACTGGTGGGGATGGGTCTGTCGCTGTATAACACTGGGGTACAGGGGGACGGGTCTGACACTGTATAACACTGGGGTACAGAGGGACGGGTCTGACACTGTATAACACTGGGGTACAGGGGGACGGGTCTGTCTCTGTATAACACTGGGGTACGGGGGACGGGCCTGACACTGTATAACACTGGGGTACAGTACTGGTGGGGACGGGTCTGTCGCTGTATAACACTGGGGTACAGTACTGGTGGGGATGGGTCTGTCGCTGTATAACACTGGGGTACAGGGGGACGGGTCTGTCACTGTATAACACTGGGGTACAGGGGGACGGGTCTCTCACTGTATAACACTGGGGTACAGGGGGACGGGTCTGTCTCTGTATAACACTGGGGTACAGGGGGACGGGTCTGTCGCTGTATAACACTGGGGTACAGTACTGGTGGGGATGGGTCTGTCGCTGTATAACACTGGGGTACAGTACTGGTGGGGACGGGTCTGTCGCTGTATAACACTGGGGTACAGGGGGACGGGTCTGTCACTGTATAACACTGGGGTACAGGGGGACGGGTCTGTCACTGTATAACACTGGGGTACAGGGGGACGGGTCTGTCTCTGTATAACACTGGGGTACAGGGGGACGGGTCTGTCGCTGTATAACACTGGGGTACAGTACTGGTGGGGATGGGTCTGTCGCTGTATAACACTGGGGTACAGTACTGGTGGGGACGGGTCTGTCTCTGTATAACACTGGGGTACAGGGGGACGGGTCTGTCGCTGTATAACACTGGGGTACAGTACTGGTGGGGATGGGTCTGTCGCTGTATAACACTGGGGTACAGTACTGGTGGGGACGGGTCTGTCGCTGTATAACACTGGGGTACAGTACTGGTGGGGATGGGTCTGTCGCTGTATAACACTGGGGTACAGTACTGGTGGGGATGGGTCTGTCGCTGTATAACACTGGGGTACAGTACTGGTGGGGATGGGTCTGTCGCTGTATAACACTGGGGTACAGTACTGGTGGGGACGGGTCTGTCACTGTATAACACTGGGGTACAGTACTGGTGGGGACGGGTCTGTCGCTGTATAACACTGGGGTACAGGGGGACGGGTCTGTCGCTGTATAACACTGGGGTACAGGGGGACGGGTCTGTCACTGTATAACACTGGGGTACAGGGGGACGCGTCTGTCGCTGTATAACACTGGGGTACAGTACTGGTGGGGACGGGTCTGTCGCTGTACAACACTGGGGTACAGGGGGACGGGTTTGTCACTGTATAACACTGGGGTACAGGGGGACGGGTCTGTCTCTGTATAACACTGGGGTACAGGGGGACGGGTCTGTTGCTGTATAACACTGGGGTACAGGGGGACGGGTCTGTCACTGTATAACACTGGGGTACAGGGGGACGGGTCTGTCACTGTATAACACTGGGGTACAGGGGGACGGGTCTGTCACTGTATAACACTGGGGTGCAGGGGGACGGGTCTGTCTCTGTATAACACTGGGGTACAGTACTGGTGGGGACGGGTCTGTCACTGTATAACACTGGGGTACAGGGGTACGGGTCTGTCACTGTATAACACTGGGGTACAGGGGGACGGGTCTGTCACTGTATAACACTGGGGTAAAGGGGGACGGGTCTGCCGCTGTATAACATTGGGTACAGTACTGGTGGGGACGGGTCTGTCGCTGTATAACACTGGGGTACAGGGGTACGGGTCTGTCACTGTATAACACTGGGGTACAGGG
>NW_027651174.1:0-20172 GCF_965287045.1 Carcharhinus amblyrhynchos | reverse complement strand
GTGGCTCTCGGTCACTCCCTCCTTCGACCGGCCTCGCTTCCAGACTGCGCAAGGGTCAGGCATTGACCGCTACGCTTGCCCTTTGACCCCCCCCCCCATTACCCTGCTCCCTCGCCATTCCGTCTGGTCATCCCGCCTCTCGGGCCCTCTCCCCATCCTTCCCCAGGCCGGGATCACTGGATCCAGGGGCTTAATCTGTCTGCCCTCACATTCAGAACAAGTTCTATTCCCGACTTTTAGGATTAACAGGTTCCTCGGACAAGTCGGGATTCGGAGTGGGATCATACTGGGAACAGGAGCGGAGCGAGGCCTGGTGTAGGGGGTAGGAGTGAGGCCTGGTCTCGGGAGTGGGTGTGAGGCCTGGTCTCGGGAGTGGGAGTGAGGCCTGGTCTCAGGAGTGGGAGTGAGGCCTGGTGTCAGGAGTGGGAGTGAGGCCTGGTGTCAGGAGTGGGAGTGAGGCCTGGTGTAGGGGGTAGGAGTGAGGCCTGGTCTCGGGAGTAGGAGTGAGGCCTGGTCTCGGGAGTAGGAGTGAGGCCTGGTGTCAGGAGTGGGAGTGAGGCCTGGTGTAGGGGGTAGGAGTGAGGCCTGGTCTCGGGAGTAGGAGTGAGGCCTGGTGTCAGGAGTGGGAGTGAGGCCTGGTGTCAGGAGTGGGAGTGAGGCCTGGTGTCAGGAGTGGGAGTGAGGCCTGGTGTAGGGGGTAGGAGTGAAGCCTGGTCTCGGGAGTGGGAGTGAGGCCTGGTCTCGGGAGTAGGAGTGAGGCCTGGTCTCGGGAGTAGGAGTGAGGCCTGGTCCAGGGGTAGGAGTGAGGCCTGGTCTTGGGAGTGGGAGCGAGGCCTGGTCTCGGGAGTGGGAGTGAGGCCTGGTCTTGGGAGTGCAAGTGAGGCCTGGTCTCGGGAGTGGGAGCGAGGCCTGGTCTCGGGAGTGGGAGCGAGGCCTGGTCTCGGGAGTGGGAGCGAGGCCTGGTCTCGGGAGTGGGAGCGAGGCCTGGTCTCGGGAGTGGGAGCGAGGCCTGGTCTCGGGAGTGGGAGCGAGGCCTGGTCTCGGGAGTGGGAGCGAGGCCTGGTCTCGGGAGTGGGAGCGAGGCCTGGTCTCGGGAAGTGGGAGCGAGGCCTGGTCTCGGGAGTGGGAGCGAGGCCTGGTCTCGGGAGTGGGAGCGAGGCCTGGTCTCGGGAGTGGGAGCGAGGCCTGGTCTCGGGAGTGGGAGCGAGGCCTGGTCTCGGGAGTGGGAGCGAGGCCTGGTCTCGGGAGTGGGAGCGAGGCCTGGTCTCGGGAGTGGGAGCGAGGCCTGGTCTCGGGAGTGGGAGCGAGGCCTGGTCTCGGGAGTGGGAGCGAGGCCTGGTCTCGGGAGTGGGAGCGAGGCCTGGTCTCGGGAGTGGGAGTGACGCCTGGTCTCGGGAGTGGGAGTGAGGCCTGGTTGTGGGAGTGGGAGCGAGGCCTGGTCTCGGGAGTGGGAGTGAGGCCTGGTCTCGGGAGTGGGAGTGAGGCCTGGTCTCGGGTAGTGGGAGTGAGGCCTGGTCTCGGGAGTGGGAGCGAGGCCTGGTCTCGGGAAGTGGGAGCGAGGCCTGGTCTCGGGAGTGGGAGCGAGTCCTGGTCTCGGGAGTGGGAGCGAGGCCTGGTCTCGGGAGTGGGAGCGAGTCCTGGTCTCGGGAGTGGGAGCGAGGCCTGGTCTCGGGAAATGGGAGCGAGGCCTGGTCTCGGGAAGTGGGAGCGAGGCCTGGTCTCGGGAGTGGGAGCGAGTCCTGGTCTCGGGAGTGGGAGTGAGGCCTGGTCTCAGGAGTGGGAGTGAGGCCTGGTGTCAGGAGTGGGAGTGAGGCCTGGTGTAGGGGGTAGGAGTGAGGCCTGGTCTCGGGAGTAGGAGTGAGGCCTGGTGTCAGGAGTGGGAGTGAGGCCTGGTGTCAGGAGTGGGAGTGAGGCCTGGTGTCAGGAGTGGGAGTGAGGCCTGGTGTAGGGGGTAGGAGTGAAGCCTGGTCTCGGGAGTGGGAGTGAGGCCTGGTCTCGGGAGTAGGAGTGAGGCCTGGTCTCGGGAGTAGGAGTGAGGCCTGGTCCAGGGGTAGGAGTGAGGCCTGGTCTTGGGAGTGGGAGCGAGGCCTGGTCTCGGGAGTGGGAGTGAGGCCTGGTCTTGGGAGTGCAAGTGAGGCCTGGTCTCGGGAGTGGGAGCGAGGCCTGGTCTCGGGAGTGGGAGCGAGGCCTGGTCTCGGGAGTGGGAGCGAGGCCTGGTCTCGGGAGTGGGAGCGAGGCCTGGTCTCGGGAGTGGGAGCGAGGCCTGGTCTCGGGAGTGGGAGCGAGGCCTGGTCTCGGGAGTGGGAGCGAGGCCTGGTCTCGGGAGTGGGAGCGAGGCCTGGTCTCGGGAAGTGGGAGCGAGGCCTGGTCTCGGGAAGTGGGAGCGAGGCCTGGTCTCGGGAAGTGGGAGCGAGGCCTGGTCTCGGGAAATGGGAGTGAGGCCTGGTCTCGGGAGTGGGAGCGAGGCCTGGTCTCGGGAAATGGGAGTGAGGCCTGGTCTCGGGAGTGGGAGCGAGGCCTGGTCTCGGGAAATGGGAGTGAGGCCTGGTCTCGGGAGTGGGAGCGAGGCCTGGTCTCGGGAGTGGGAGTGAGGCCTGGTCTCGGGAGTGGGAGCGAGGCCTGGTCTCGGGAAGTGGGAGCAAGGCCTGGTCTCGGGAGTGGGAGCGAGGCCTGGTCTCGGGTAGTGGGAGCGAGGCCTGGTCTCGGGTAGTGGGAGCGAGGCCTGGTCTCGTGAAGTGGGAGCGAGGCCTGGTCTCGGGAAGTGGGAGCGAGGCCTGGTCTCGGGGAGTGGGAGAGAGGCCTGGTCTCGGGGAGTGGGAGTGAGGCCTGGTCTCGGGTAGTGGGAGCGAGGCCTGGTCTCGGGAGTGGGAGCGAGGCCTGGTCTCGGGAGTGGGAGCGAGGCCTGGTCTCGGGTAGTGGGAGCGAGGCCTGGTCTCGGGAGTGGGAGCGAGGCCTGGTCTCGGGAGTGGGAGCGAGGCCTGGTCTCGGGAGTGGGAGCGAGGCCTGGTCTCGGGAGTGGGAGTGAGGCCTGGTCTCGGGAAATGGGAGTGAGGCCTGGTCTCGGGAAATGGGAGTGAGGCCTGGTCTCAGGAAGTGGGAGCGAGGCCTGGTCTCGGGAGTGGGAGTGAGGCCTGGTCTCGGGAGTGGGAGCGAGGCCTGGTCTCGGGTAGTGGGAGCGAGGCCTGGTCTCAGGTAGTGGGAGTGAGGCCTGGTCTCGGGAGTGGGAGTGAGGCCTGGTCTCGGGAGTGGGAGCGAGGCCTGGTCTCGGGAGTGGGAGCGAGGCCTGGTCTCGGGAGTGGGAGCGAGGCCTGGTCTTGGGGAGTGGGAGCGAGGCCTGGTCTTGGGGAGTGGGAGCGAGGCCTGGTCTCGGGAAGTGGGAGCGAGGCCTGGTCTCGGGTAGTGGGAGCGAGGCCTGGTCTCGGGAGTGGGAGAGAGGCCTGGTCTCGGGAGTGGGAGCGAGGCCTGGTCTCGGGAGTGGGAGCGAGGCCTGGTCTCGGGAGTGGGAGCGAGGCCTGGTCTCGGGAGTGGGAGCGAGGCCTGGTCTCGGGAGTGGGAGCGAGGCCTGGTCTCGGGAGTGGGAGTGAGGCCTGGTCCAGGAGTAGGAGCGAGGCCTGGTCTCGGGAGTGGGAGCGAGGCCTGGTCTCGGGAAGTGGGAGCGAGGCCTGGTCTCGGGAAGTGGGAGCGAGGCCTGGTCTCGGGAGTGGGAGTGAGACCTGGTCTCGGGAGTGGGAGCGAGGCCTGGTCTCGGGTAGTTGGGAGTGAGGCCTGGTCTCGGGTAGTGGGAGCGAGGCTGGTCTCGGGTAGTGGGAGCGAGGCCTGGTCTCGGGAAGTGGGAGCGAGGCCTGGTCTCGGGAGTGGGAGCGAGGCCTGGTCTCGGGAGTGGGAGCGAGGCCTGGTCTCGGGAGTGGGAGTGAGGCCTGGTCTCGGGGAGTGGGAGTGAGGCCTGGTCTCGGGAGTGGGAGCGAGGCCTGGTCTCGGGAAGTGGGAGCGAGGCCTGGTCTCGGGAGTGGGAGCGAGGCCTGGTCTCGGGAGTGGGAGCGAGGCCTGGTCTCGGGTAGTGGGAGTGAGGCCTGGTTCTCGGGTAGTGGGAGTGAGGCCTGGTCTCGGGAGTGGGAGCGAGGCCTGGTCTCGGGAGTGGGAGCGAGGCCTGGTCTCGGGAGTGGGAGCGAGGCCTGGTCTCGGGAGTGGGGAGCGAGGCCTGGTCTCGGGAGTGGGAGCGAGGCTGGTCTCGGAAGTGGGAGCGAGGCCTGGTCTCGGGAGTGGGAGCGAGGCCTGGTCTCGGGGAGTGGGAGCGAGGCCTGGTCTCGGGAGTGGGAGCGAGGCCTGGTCTCGGGAGTGGGAGCGAGGCCTGGTCTCGGGTAGTGGGAGTGAGGCCTGGTCTCGGGTAGTGGGAGTGAGGCCTGGTCTCGGGTAGTGGGAGCGAGGCCTGGTCTCGGGAGTGGGAGCGAGGCCTGGTCTCGGGAGTGGGAGCGAGGCCTGGTCTCGGGTAGTGGGAGCGAGGCCTGGTCTCGGGGAGTGGGAGCGAGGCCTGGTCTCGGGGAGTGGGAGCGAGGCCTGGTCTCGGGAATGGGAGCGAGGCCTGGTCTCAGGGAGTGGGAGCGAGGCCTGGTCTCGGGAGTGGGAGCGAGGCCTGGTCTCAGGGAGTGGGAGTGAGGCCTGGTCTCGGAAGTGGGAGCGAGGCCTGGTCTCGGGTAGTGGGAGCGAGGCCTGGTCTCGGGAGTGGGAGTGAGGCCTGGTCTCGGGAGTGGGAGCGAGGCCTGGTCTCGGGAGTGGGAGTGAGGCCTGGTCTCGGGTAGTGGGAGTGAGGCCTGGTCTCGGGAGTGGGAGCGAGGCCTGGTCCAGGAGTAGGAGCGAGGCCTGGTCTCGGGAGTGGGAGCGAGGCCTGGTCTCGGGAGTGGGAGCGAGGCCTGGTCCAGGAGTAGGAGCGAGGCCTGGTCTCGGGAGTGGGAGCGAGGCCTGGTCTCGGGAGTGGGAGCGAGGCCTGGTCTCGGGAGTGGGAGTGAGGCCTGGTCTCGGGAGTGGGAGCGAGGCCTGGTCTCGGGAAATGGGAGTGAGGCCTGGTCTCGGGAGTGGGAGCGAAGCCTGGTCTCGGGAAGTGGGAGCGAGGCCTGGTCTCGGGAGTTGGGAGCGAGGCCTGGTCTCGGGGAGTGGGAGTGAGGCCTGGTCTCGGGAGTGGGAGCGAGGCCTGGTCTCGGGAGTTGGGAGCGAGGCCTGGTCTCGGGGAGTGGGAGTGAGGCCTGGTCTCGGGAGTGGGAGTGAGACCTGGTCTCGGGAGTGGGAGCGAGGCCTGGTCTCGGGAGTGGGAGTGAGACCTGGTCTCGGGAGTGGGAGCGAGGCCTGGTCTCGGGAAGTGGGAGCGAGGCCTGGTCTCGGGAGTGGGAGTGAGGCCTGGTCTCGGGGAGTGGGAGTGAGGCCTGGTCTCGGGAGTGGGAGCGAGGCCTGGTCTCGGGAGTGGGAGTGAGGCCTGGTCTCGGGAGTGGGAGTGAGGCCTGGTCTCGGGAGTTGGTGGGGGTTGGAATGAGGCCTGGTTTTTGTGGGGGAGGGCAGCATCTAAAGGCCGTTTCCCCATCCCCCGGCCTCTCTCTCTCCCTCACGCTCCCTCGGCCTCCCCTCCCCTGGGAGCGAGCAGTGAGGAGGGTTAGAGAGAGACAGAGGCCCCGGGAAGTGGTGAGGCCGCAAACCACCGCTGTCACTCGCACAGCAACTTCCTGTCGAATGTCTGCCTCCGCGAGCTAACTGGGAGCAGCCGAGGGAGCGCGCGGGATCTTGCTGTTCGCTGGCCCCCCGGGGTGGGTGTGGGGTGGGGGGGTTAGGCGAGGGGAGAGAGAGGGGGGGGGTGGCGGAGGGAGCGGACAGGGCGGTGGGACGCTGGATAGCCTCGTGGGAGGCGGATCGGACAGATACGAACTCTGGCCCTCACCTCAGTGACATCCCCCTCCCCCCCCGCCGCCTCCTGATCCTCTGGGGGTGTCTCACCGAGCCCCCCCCCCCGCCACCAACTGTGCCCCCTCCCCATCGTACCCCCGTTCCCCTCTAACCCTGCCCAGTGACGACACCGTTCACGTCTCTTCTCTTCCAGGTCATCAGCTCAGGACCGGGGACCTGGTCAACCCACTCAGGTAAGAGGCTACGGCAAACTAGAACGTTCCAGCCGGCTTAGGCTGACTCAGACGCTGTATCCCCCGCTTCCCCAGACACCCAGACAGACTCCAGACGGAGTGGCCATGCTAAATTGCCCCTTAGTGTCCAAAGATGTGTAGGTTAGGGTGGATTGGCCGTGCTAAATTGCCCCTTAGTGTCCAAAGATGTGTAGGTTAGGGTGGATTGGCCATGCTAAATTGTCCCTTAGTGTCCAAAGATGTGTAGGTTAGGGTGGATTGGCCATGCTAAATTGTCCCTCAGTGTCCAAAGATGTGTAGGTTAGGGTGGATTGGCCATGCTAAATTGTCCCTCAGTGTCCAAAGATGTGTAGGTTAGGGTGGATTGGCCATGCTAAATTGCCCCTTAGTGTCCAAAGATGTGCAGGTTAGGGGGGATTGGCCGTGCTAAATTGCCCCTTAGTGTCCAAAGATGTGTAGGTTAGGGTGGATTGGCCGTGCTAAATTGTTGCTTAGTGTCCAAAGATGTGTAGGTTAGGGTGGATTGGCCGTGCTAAATTGTCCCTTAGTGTCCAAAGATGTGTAGGTTAGGGTGGATTGGCCGTGCTAAATTGTCCCTTAGTGTCCAAAGATGTGTAGGTTAGGGTGGATTGGCCGTGCTAAATTGTCCCTTAGTGTCCAAAGATGTGTAGGTTAGGGTGGATTGGCCGTGCTAAATTGCCCCTTAGTGTCCAAAGATGTGTAGGTTAGGGTGGATTGGCCGTGCTAAATTGTCCCTTAGTGTCCAAAGATGTGTAGGTTAGGGTGGATTGGCCGTGCTAAATTGCCCCTTCGTGTCAGGGGGATACGCAGGGTAACGATGTGGGGTTGCGGGGATAGAGCCTGGGTGGGATAGTGGTTGGCGCAGACTCGATGGGGTGAGTGATCTCCTCCTGCGCTAGAGGGATATCAGCGGCTGGGGAACTCAGAGCCTGGGCCACACATGCCCCGGGGACCATTCCCAATGGAAACTGGATCTGAGCCCAGTGTCTTTCCCATTTTCCCCAGTGAGCATTGCAGAGACCCCTGCGACGGAAAGGGGACGGGACACCTCGAGCTGGAACCGAGTGGCAGCAAAAGAGTTCACCGCACTGTCAGCTTTCTCAAGAAGATGGCAGGGATTACAAAGGTCAGTCTCGATACAGACCATCGAAAATCCAGGAGAGTTACAGTGAGGGGTGTGGGATATATCAGAGTGTTACAGTGAGGGGTGTGGGGTATATCAGAGTGTTACAGTGAGGGGTGTGGGGTATATCAGAGTGTTACAGTGAGGAGTGTGGGGTATATCAGAGTGTTACAGTGAGGGGTGTGGGGTATATCAGAGTGTTACAGTGAGGGGTGTGGGGTATATCAGAGTGTTACAGTGAGGGGTGTGGGGTATATCAGAGTGTTACAGTGAGGGGTGTGGGGTATATCAGAGTGTTACAGTGAGGGGTGTGGGGTATATCAGAGTGTTACAGTGAGGGGTGTGGGGTATATCAGAGTGTTACAGTGAGGGGTGTGGGATATATCAGAGTGTTACAGTGAGGGGTGTGGGGTATATCAGAGTGTTACAGTGAGGGGTGTGGGATATATCAGAGTGTTACAGTGAGGGGTGTGGGATATATCAGAGTGTTACAGTGAGGGGTGTGGGATATATCAGAGTGTTACAGTGAGGGGTGTGGGATATATCAGAGTGTTACAGTGAGGGGTGTGGGGTATATCAGAGTGTTACAGTGAGGGGTGTGGGATATATCAGAGTGTTACAGTGAGGGGTGTGGGGTATATCAGAGTGTTACGGTGAGGGGTGTGGGATATATCAGAGTGTTACAGTGAGGGGTGTGGGGTATATCAGAGTGTTACAGTGAGGGGTGTGGGGTATATCAGAGTGTTACAGTGAGGGGTGTGGGATATATCAGAGTGTTACAGTGAGGGGTGTGGGGTATATCAGAGTGTTACAGTGAGGGGTGTGGGATATATCAGAGTGTTACAGTGAGGGGTGTGGGATATATCAGAGTGTTACAGTGAGGGGTGTGGGATATATCAGAGTGTTACAGTGAGGGGTGTGGGATATATCAGAGTGTTACAGTGAGGGGTGTGGGGTATATCAGAGTGTTACAGTGAGGGGTGTGGGATATATCAGAGTGTTACAGTGAGGGGTGTGGGATATATCAGAGTGTTACAGTGAGGGGTGTGGGATATATCAGAGTGTCACAGTGAGGGGTGTGGGATATATCAGAGTGTTACAGTGAGGGGTGTGGGATATATCAGAGTGTTACAGTGAGGGGTGTGGGGTATATCAGAGTGTTACAGTGAGGGGTGTGGGATATATCAGAGTGTTACAGTGAGGGGTGTGGGATATATCAGAGTGTTACAGTGAGGGGTGTGGGATATATCAGAGTGTTACAGTGAGGGGTGTGGGATATATCAGAGTGTTACAGTGAGGGGTGTGGGGTATATCAGAGTGTTACAGTGAGGGGTGTGGGATATATCAGAGTGTTACAGTGAGGGGTGTGGGGTATATCAGAGTGTTACAGCGAGGGGTGTGGGGTATATCAGAGTGTTACAGTGAGGGGTGTGGGATATATCAGAGTGTTACAGTGAGGGGTGTGGGATATATCAGAGTGTTACAGTGAGGGGTGTGGGGTATATCAGAGTGTTACAGTGAGGGGTGTGGGATATATCAGAGTGTTCCAGTGAGGGGTGTGGGGTATATCAGAGTGTTACAGTGAGGGGTGTGGGATATATCAGAGTGTTACAGTGAGGGGTGTGGGATATATCAGAGTGTTCCAGTGAGGGGTGTGGGGTATATCAGAGTGTTACAGTGAGGGGTGTGGGATATATCAGAGTGTTCCAGTGAGGGGTGTGGGATATATCAGAGTGTTACAGTGAGGGGTGTGGGATATATCAGAGTGTTACAGTGAGGGGTGTGGGATATATCAGAGTGTTACAGTGAGGGGTGTGGGATATATCAGAGTGTTCCAGTGAGGGGTGTGGGATATATCAGAGTGTTCCAGTGAGGGGTGTGGGGTATATCAGAGTGTTACAGTGAGGGGTGTGGGATATATCAGAGTGTTCCAGTGAGGGGTGTGGGATATATCAGAGTGTTACAGTGAGGGGTGTGGGATATATCAGAGTGTTACAGTGAGGGGTGTGGGATATATCAGAGTGTTACAGTGAGGGGTGTGGGGTATATCAGAGTGTTACAGTGAGGGGTGTGGGGTATATCAGAGTGTTACAGTGAGGGGTGTGGGATATATCAGAGTGTTACAGTGAGGGGTGTGGGATATATCAGAGTGTTACAGTGAGGGGTGTGGGATATATCAGAGTGTTACAGTGAGGGGTGTGGGATACATCAGAGTGTTACAGTGAGGGGTGTGGGGTGTATCAGAGTGTTACAGTGAGGGGTGTGGGGTATATCAGAGTGTTACAGTGAGGGGTGTGGGATACATCAGAGTGTTACAGTGAGGGGTGTGGGGTGTATCAGAGTGTTACAGTGAGGGGGTGTGGGGTATATCAGAGTGTTACAGTGAGGGGTGTGGGATATATCAGAGTGTTACAGTGAGGGGTGTGGGATATATCAGAGTGTTACAGTGAGGGGTGTGGGGTATATCAGAGTGTTACAGTGAGGGGTGTGGGATATATCAGTGTTACGGTGAGGGGTGTGGGGTATATCAGTGTTACGGTGAGGGGTGTGGGGTATATCAGTGTTACAGTGAGGGGTGTGGGGTATATCAGAGTGTTACAGTGAGGGGTGTGGGATATATCAGTGTGTTACAGTGAGGGGTGTGGGGTATATCAGAGTGTTACAGTGAGGGGTGTGGGATATATCAGAGTGTTACAGTGAGGGGTGTGAGGTATATCAGAGTGTTACAGTGAGGGGTGTGGGGTATATCAGAGTGTTACAGTGAGGGGTGTGGGGTATATCAGAGTGTTACAGTGAGGGGTGTGGGGTGTATCAGAGTGTTACAGTGAGGGGTGTGGGATATATCAGAGTGTTACAGTGAGGGGTGTGTGGTATATCAGAGTGTTACAGTGAGGGGTGTGGGGTATATCAGAGTGTTACAGTGAGGGGTGTGGGATATATCAGAGTGTTACAGTGAGGGTGTGGGATATATCAGAATGTTACAGTGAGGGGTGTGGGATATATCAGAGTGTTACAGTGAGGGGTGTGGGATATGTCAGAGTGTTACAGTGAGGGGTGTGGGATATATCAGAGTGTTACAGTGAGGGGTGTGGGATATATCAGAGTGTTACAGTGAGGGGTGTGGGATATATCAGAGTGTTACAGTGAGGGGTGTGTGGTATATCAGAGTGTTACAGTGAGGGGTGTGGGGTATATCAGAGTGTTACAGTGAGGGGTGTGGGATATATCAGAGTGTTACAGTGAGGGGGTGTGGGATTTATCAGAGTGTTACAGTGAGGGGGTGTGGGATATATCAGAGTGTTACAGTGAGGGGTGTGGGGTATATCAGAGTGTTACAGTGAGGGGTGTGGGATATATCAGAGTGTTACAGTGAGGGGTGTGGGGTATATCAGAGTGTTACAGTGAGGGGTGTGGGATATATCAGAGTGTTACAGTGAGGGGTGTGGGATATATCAGAGTGTTACAGTGAGGGGTGTGGGATATATCAGAGTGTTACAGTGAGGGGTGTGGGGTATATCAGAGTGTTACAGTGAGGGGTGTGGGATATATCAGAGTGTTACAGTGAGGGGTGTGGGATATTTCAGAGTGTTACAGTGAGGGGTGTGGGGTATATCAGAGTGTTACAGTGAGGGGTGTGGGGTATATCAGAGTGTTACAGTGAGGGGTGTGGGATATATCAGAGTGTTACAGTGAGGGGTGTGGGGTATATCAGAGTGTTACAGTGAGGGGTGTGGGGTATATCAGAGTGTTACAGTGAGGGGTGTGGGGTATATCAGAGTGTTACAGTGAGGGGTGTGGGGTATATCAGAGTGTTACAGTGAGGGGTGTGGGATATATCAGAGTGTTACAGTGAGGGGTGTGGGGTATATCAGAGTGTTACAGTGAGGGGTGTGGGGTATATCAGAGTGTTACAGTGAGGGGTGTGGGGTATATCAGAGTGTTACGGTGAGGGGGTGTGGGGTATATCAGAGTGTTACAGTGAGGGGTGTGGGGTATATCAGAGTGTTACAGTGAGGGGTGTGGGATATATCAGAGTGTTACAGTGAGGGGTGTGGGATATATCAGAGTGTTACAGTGAGGGGTGTGGGATATATCAGAGTGTTACAGTGAGGGGTGTGGGATATATCAGAGTGTTACAGTGAGGGGTGTGGGGTATATCAGAGTGTTACAGTGAGGGGTGTGGGATATATCAGAGTGTTACAGTGAGGGGTGTGGGATATATCAGAGTGTTACAGTGAGGGGTGTGGGATATATCGGAGTGTTACAGTGAGGGGGTGTGGGATATATCAGAGTGTTACAGTGAGGGGTGTGGGGTATATCAGAGTGTTACAGTGAGGGGTGTGGGGTATATCAGAGTGTTACAGTGAGGGGTGTGGGGTATATCAGAGTGTTACAGTGAGGGGTGTGGGGTATATCAGAGTGTTACAGTGAGGGGTGTGGGATATATCAGAGTGTTACAGTGAGGGGTGTGGGATATATCGGAGTGTTACAGTGAGGGGGTGTGGGATATATCAGAGTGTTACAGTGAGGGGTGTGGGTTATATCAGAGTGTTACAGTGAGGGGTGTGGGGTATATCAGAGTGTTACAGTGAGGGGTGTGTGGTATATCAGAGTGTTACAGTGAGGGGTGTGGGATATATCAGAGTGTTACAGTGAGGGGTGTGGGGTATATCAGAGTGTTACAGTGAGGGGGTGTGGGGTATATCAGAGTGTTACAGTGAGGGGTGTGTGGGGTATATTCACACTGATTGAAATCGATCGGAGCGCCCCTAGTCGTTTAATATACATCGAGAGTTTGGTGCAGTCGTTCGCTGGTGTGGAGTAGGTGCAGAATGTTGCGGCTGTGAGTTTTGTGCAGTCTTCAGTAGTCGAATAGTTCCTTTCGAGGTTGCAGAATCGCTGTCTGTGGCAGGGGAATCGCTTGTTTGACGGTTTGAACTATTGTGTCGTTTGGTGGGGCACATTCGCAGTTCCTTTTTGTACTGTGGCGACATCTCACTTCCACAGTCAGAGAGTGAGGTTGGGATCGACCTGCGTAATGCCCATTTTCCTTGGCCCTGCCGGTGTTTTTGTGGCTGTTACTCCTGGCGCGGGAGGTGCCGGGGGTCGGGCTAAGCGCAGGCAGTAGTCTCAGAACACCAGGTTAGAGTCCAACAGGTTTACTTGGTCGCACACGCTTTTGGAGTGGGGAGTTCTGGTCCCAAACAGGGCGACTTCAGACACAATTGACATACTAACGGTTGGAATGAGAATCTTTACAAGTCTTAAATGGAGAGCGGGTTAAGCCCAGGGATGTGTATTGTCCCCAGAGGGGGCAGTAAGTGGGATTTTGCAAACCCAGGCAAGTCGTGGGGGTCACAGATAGTGAGACGTGAACCCAAGGTCTCGTGTGAGGCCATCCTGATGTGTGCGGGACTCGGCTATCAATCCCTGCTCTGTTGTGAAGGCCGCCTTGGAGAACGCTTCCCCCCGAAGATCAGAGGCTGAACTGCCCCCCAACAGGAAGGGAACACTCTTGCCTGGTGATTGTCGAGCGGTGTTTGTTCACCCGTCGTAGCGTCTCCCCGGTCTCCCCAGCGCCTCGGGACTTCCTGCCCTGCAGCGCATCGGGTTGGCCGAGTTGCGAGAGTGTGCGCCTGGTGGACGGTGGCGTCCCGTGTCGACGACCCGGTGTGTCTTGCTGGGGGCAGGGTTGTGTGCTGTCGTGGCCACTGTTCTCCTGCAGGCTGGGTAGTTCGCTGCTGGACAGTGGTCTGTTTGAGGTGGTTACTTTGGAACCATAGCTTGTTCTCCGGGAGCGCGTGCGCACACGCTCGTGTACACACACACACACGCACACACGCACTGGCTTTCCACCCACTCTTTCTCCATTCCAAGTGGGATCGCGAATCCGCACCGTTCCGTCCCAGCATTACGCAGGAAATCGCTTGAGATCCCATTGTCTCCACGGGAGATGGCAGTTAGTTTCTGGCTCCTGTTGGTTACAGTGTCACTGCAGCGAGTAATCCTGCCACAGATCAGATTGTGGCGTCGTGTGTCAGCTTATAAAAATAGCCCTCAGGTCTTCCTGTAATGGGCGATATTTCTGCCGATGATTTGGTGACTCTGTAGTGACGACGGTCCGGTTTAATTAATCATCTAATTTCTCTCCGATTTTGGAAGTTCCCCTCTCGATGCAGTCATTCCTGGCTGCTCACATTTACCCAGTTCCCTGTCTAGCCTCGAGCTCCAGCAGCAGGCGGCTGGAAACTGATGTCAGTCACGCGGGGTGGGGTCAGGGGGATGTTAGCACACAGGTTCCCTGTGATCAGCTTGTGGACTGGCAGAGGCATCGCCTGTCCATCGAGGGCAGTCTGAGCGAGTGTGAGAGAGATAGGGAGAAGTATCTCTCACCCGGAACCCTCGATCCCTCCCTCGCTCTGTCCCTCAACCCCTCCCTCCTTCCCTCTGTCCCTCAGCCTCGAACTCCTTGATCCCTCCCTCACTCCATCCCTCACCCCCTCGATCCCTCCCTCTCTCTTGTCCGTCAGCCCCTCAATCCCTCTGTCCCTCAGGCTGGAACTCCTCAATCTCTCCCCCACTCTGTCCCTCAGCCCCTCTATCCCTCCCTCACTCCATCCCTCAGCCCCTAAATCCCTCTCTCACTCCATCCCTCAGTTCCTCAATCCCTCTCTCACTCTGTCCCTCAGCCCCTCTCTCACCCTGTTCCTCATCCCCTCTCTCACCCTGTTCCTCATCCCCTCAATCCCTCCCTCACTCTGTCCCTCAGCTCCTCAATCCCTCTCTCACTCTATCCCCAGTTCTTCAAACCCTCCCTCACTCTGCCCCTCAACCCCTCAATCCCTCCCTCACTCTGTCCCTCAGTCCCTCAATCCCTCTGTCACTCCTCCCTCAGCCCCTCAATCCCTCTGTCACTCCTTCCTCAGCCCCTCAATCCCTCCCTCATGCCTCCCTCAGCCCCTGACAAACAGCAAAACACTGCATTTCTCTATAACCCTCCACCTCCACAATACTTTGCAAAGTGTTTCATTATTGGCAAGTTGTTCTATTCCCGGATACCCCCCCTTGTAATGTGGGTAAAACAGGGGGCTAATTACTGCACAGCAAGATCCCAGTGCGATAATCACCCACAACACCTGTATTATAAATCACTTCAGCACCGACCCTCCCCACAGTGCGGCGCTCCCTCAGCACTGACCCTCCCACAGTGCGGCGCTCCCTCAGCACCGACCCTCCCCACAGTGCGGCGCTCCCTCAGCACCGACCCTCCCACAGTGCGGCGCTCCCTCGGCACCGACCCTCCCCACAGTGCGGCGCTCCCTCGGCACCGACCCTCCCACAGTGCGGCGCTCCCTCAGCACCGACCCTCCCACAGTGCGGGGCTCCCTCAGCACCGACCCTCCCCACAGTGCGGGGCTCCCTCAGCACCGACCCTCCCACAGTGCGGCGCTCCCTCAGCACCGACCCTCCCCACAGTGCGGCGCTCCCTCGGCACCGACCCTCCCACAGTGCGGCGCTCCCTCGGCACCAACCCTCCCCACAGTGCGGGACTCCCTCGGCACCGACCCTCCCACAGTGCGGCGCTCCCTCGGCACCGACCCTCCCCACAGTGCGGGACTCCCTCGGCACCGACCCTCCCCACAGTGCGGCGCTCCCTCAGCACCGACCCTCCCACAGTGCGGCGCTCCCTCAGCACCGACCCTCCCACAGTGCGGCGCTCCCTCAGCACCGACCCTCCCCACAGTGCGGGACTCCCTCAGCACCGACCCTCCCCACAGTGCGGCGCTCCCTCGGCACCGACCCTCCCACAGTGCGGCGCTCCCTCGGCACCGACCCTCCCCACAGTGCGGCGCTCCCTCAGCACCGACCCTCCCACAGTGCGGGACTCCCTCAGCACCGACCCTCCCACAGTGCGGGACTCCCTCAGCACCGACCCTCCCACAGTGCGGCGCTCCCTCAGCACCGACCCTCCCCACAGTGCAGGGCTCCCTCAGCACCGACCCTCCCCACAGTGCGGCGCTCCCTCGGCACCGACCCTCCCCACAGTGCGGCGCTCCCTCAGCACCGACCCTCCCACAGTGCGGCGCTCCCTCAGCACCGACCCTCCCACAGTGCGGCGCTCCCTCAGCACCGACCCTCCCCACAGTGCGGCGCTCCCTCAGCACCGACCCTCCCCACAGTGCGGCGCTCCCTCAGCACCGACCCTCCCACAGTGCGGCGCTCCCTCGGCACCGACCCTCCCCACAGTGCGGCGCTCCCTCAGCACCGACCCTCCCCACAGTGCGGCGCTCCCTCGGCACCGACCCTCCCCACAGTGCGGCGCTCCCTCAGCACCGACCCTCCCACAGTGCGGGGCTCCCTCAGCACCGACCCTCCCCACAGTGCGGCGCTCCCTCAGCACCGACCCTCCCCACAGTGCGGCGCTCCCTCAGCACCGACCCTCCCCACAGTGCGGCGCTCCCTCAGCACCGACCCTCCCCACAGTGCGGGACTCCCTCGGCACCGACCCTCCCACAGTGCGGCGCTCCCTCAGCACCGACCCTCCCCACAGTGCGGGACTCCCTCAGCACCGACCCTCCCCACAGTGCAGCGCTCCCTCGGCACCGACCCTCCCCACAGTGCGGCGCTCCCTCAGTTCTGGCAGCGGAAGTATCTCCCTCTAGTGGCAAACTAAACCCCGACCGTTGGACCCCGATTCACAGGGACAGTATATCACAGTGTGCTATGGCTACTGTATGTCGCTCACTGTGTTTGCCATCGGCAGCAAGGACTGTGTTTCGGCCTCTCTCTTCCCCCATCTCTCTCAGGGTGCCCACCCCTGCAGAATGGGAGTGTGTGAACCCACATCCTGACCACATTCACTCTGCGTGAGCTCAGTGTGGGGACCGCACCTCACTGTGTGACCACACCCATTCCAACTTGGGAACATGAGAAAATGTGATTCTGAGACATCAACAATCCGTCTCCTGGTTTCTGGGCCTGTCTCCCACGTTCCGAGCCCATCAGGCGGTGTCCGAGACTGGCCCCGAGTGTCCGAGATCCTGTCCCAGTGTCCGAGACTGGCCCCTAGTGTCCGGGATCCTGTCCCAGTGTCCGAGACTGGCCCCTAGTGTCCGAGATCCTGTCCCAGTGTCCCAGACTGGCCCCTAGTGTCCGGGATCCTGTCCCAGTGTCCCAGACTGGCCCCTAGTGTCCGGGATCCTGTCCCAGTGTCCGAGACTGGCCCCTAGTGTCCGAGATCCTGTCCCAGTGTCCGAGATCCTGTCCCAGTGTCCGAGATCCTGCCCCAGTGTCCGAGACTGGCCCCTAGTGTCCGAGATCCTGTCCCAGTGTCCGAGAGTGCCCCTAGTGTCCGAGATCCTGTCCCAGTGTCCGAGACTGGCCCCGAGTGTCCGAGATCCTGTCCCAGTGTCCGAGACTGGCCCCGAGTGTCCGAGATCCTGTCCCAGTGTCCGAGATCCTGTCCCAGTGTCCGAGACTGGCCCCTAGTGTCCGAGATCCTGTCCCAGTGTCCGAGAATGGCCCCGAGCGTCCGAGATCCTGTCCCAGTGTCCGAGACTGGCCCCGAGTGTCCGGGATCCTGTCCCAGTGTCCGAGACTGGCCCCTAGTGTCCGAGATCCTGTCCCAGTGTCCGAGACTGGCCCCGCGTGTCTGAGATCCTGTCCCAGTGTCCGAGATCCTGTCCCAGTGTCCGAGATCCTGCCCCAGTGTCCGAGACTGGCCCCGAGTGTCCGAGATCCTGTCCCAGTGTCCGAGACTGGCCCCGAGTGTCCGAGATCCTGTCCCAGTGTCCGAGACTGGCCCCAAGAGTCCGAGATCCTGTCCCAGTGTCCAAGACTGGCCCCGAGTGTCTGAGATCCAGTCCCAGTGTCCGAGACTGGCCCCGAGTGTCCGAGATCCTGTCCCAGTGTCCGAGACTGGCCCCTAGTGTCCGAGATCCTGTCCCAGTGTCCGAGATCCTGTCCAAGTGTCCGGGATCCTGTCCCAGTGTCCGAGACTGGCCCCAAGTGTCCGAGATCCTGTCCCAGTGTCCGAGACTGGCCCCGAGTGTCCGAGATCCTGTCCCAGTGTCCGAGACTGGCCCCGAGTGTCTGAGATCCTATCCCAGTGTCCGAGACTGGCCCCGAGTGTCCGAGATCCTGTCCCAGTGTCCGAGACTGGCCCCGAGTGTCCGAGATCCTGTCCCAGTGTCCGTGACTGGCCCCTAGTGTCCGAGATCCTGTCCCAGTGTCCGAGACTGGCCCCGAGTGTCCGAGATCCTGTCCCAGTGTCCGAGATCCTGTCCCAGTGTCCGAGACTGGCTCCGAGTGTCCGAGATCCTGTGCCAGTGTCCGAGACTGGCCCCGAGTGTCCGAGATCCTGTCCCAGTGTCCGAGACTGGCCCCGAGTGTCCGAGATCCTGTCCCAGTGTCCGAGATCCTGTCCAAGTGTCCGAGACTGGCCCCGAGTGTCCGGGATCCTGTCCCAGTGTCCGAGACTGGCCCCGAGTGTCCGAGATCCTGTCCCAGTGTCCGAGATCCTGTCCAAGTGTCCGAGATCCTGTCCCAGTGTCCGAGATCCTGTCCAAGTGTCCGAGACTGGCCCCAAGTGTCCGGAATCCTGTCCCAGTGTCCGAGACTGGCCCCTAGTGTCCGAGATCCTGTCCCAGTGTCCGAGACTGGCCCCGAGTGTCTGAGATCCTGTCCCAGTGTCCGAGACTGGCCCCGAGTGTCCGGGATCCTGTCCCAGTGTCCGAGACTGGCCCCTAGTGTCCAAGATCCTGTCCCAGTGTCCGAGACTGGCCCCGAGTGTCCGGGATCCTGTCCCAGTGTCCGAGACTGGCCCCAAGTGTCTGAGATCCTGTCCCAGTGTCCGAGAGTGCCCCTAGTGTCCGAGATCCTGTCCCAGTGTCCGAGACTGGCCCCGAGTGTCCGAGATCCTGTCCCAGTGTCCGAGAATGGCCCCGAGTGTCCGGGATCCTGTCCCAGTGTCCGAGACTGGCCCCTAGTGTCCGAGATCCTGTCCCAGTGTCCGAGAATGGCCCCGAGTGTCCGAGATCCTGTCCCAGTGTCCGAGACTGGCCCCGAGTGTCCGAGATCCTGTCCCAGTGTCCGAGACTGGCCCCGAGTGTCTGAGATCCTGTCCCAGTGTCCGAGAGTGCCCCTAGTGTCCGAGATCCTGTCCCAGTGTCCGAGACTGGCCCCGAGTGTCTGAGATCCTGTCCCAGTGTCCGAGAGTGCCCCTAGTGTCCGAGATCCTGTCCCAGTGTCCGAGACTGGCCCCGAGTGTCTGAGATCCTGTCCCAGTGTCCGAGAGTGCCCCTAGTGTCCGAGATCCTGTCCCAGTGTCCGAGACTGGCCCCGAGTGTCCGAGATCCTGTCCCAGTGTCCGAGACTGGCCCCGAGTGTCCGAGATCCTGTCCCAGTGTCCGAGACTGGCCCCGAGTGTCCGAGATCCTGTCCCAGTGTCCGAGATCCTGTCCAAGTGTCCGAGACTGGCCCCGAGTGTCCGGGATCCTGTCCCAGTGTCCGAGACTGGCCCCGAGTGTCCGAGATCCTGTCCCAGTGTCCGAGATCCTGTCCAAGTGTCCGAGATCCTGTCCCAGTGTCCGAGATCCTGTCCAAGTGTCCGAGACTGGCCCCGAGTGTCCGGGATCCTGTCCCAGTGTCCGAGACTGGCCCCGAGTGTCCGAGATCCTGTCCCAGTGTCCGAGACTGGCCCCGAGTGCCCGAGATCCTGTCCCAGTGTCCGAGACTGGCCCCGAGAGTCCGAGATCCTGTCCCAGTGTCCGAGACTGGCTCCGAGTGTCCGAGATCCTGTCCCAGTGTCCGAGACTGGCCCCGAGGCCTGTCCGAGATGTCCCCAGTGTCCGAGACTGGCCCCTAGTGTCCGAGATCCTGTCCCAGTGTCCGAGATCCTGTCCAAGTGTCCGGGATCCTGTCCCAGTGTCCGAGACTGGCCCCAAGTGTCCGAGATCCTGTCCCAGTGTCCGAGACTGGCCCCGAGTGTCCGAGATCCTGTCCCAGTGTCCGAGACTGGCCCCGAGTGTCTGAGATCCTATCCCAGTGTCCGAGACTGGCCCCGAGTGTCCGAGATCCTGTCCCAGTGTCCGAGATCCTGTCCAAGTGTCCGAGACTGGCCCCGAGTGTCCGAGATCCTGTCCCAGTGTCCGAGACTGGCCCCTAGTGTCCGAGACCCTGTCCCAGTGTCCGAGACTGGCCCCGAGTGTCCGAGATCCTGTCCCAGTGTCCGAGATCCTGTCCCAGTGTCCGAGACTGGCTCCGAGTGTCCGAGATCCTGTGCCAGTGTCCGAGACTGGCCCCGAGTGTCCGAGATCCTGTCCCAGTGTCCGAGATCCTGTCCAAGTGTCCGAGACTGGCCCCGAGTGTCCGGGATCCTGTCCCAGTGTCCGAGACTGGCCCCGAGTGTCCGAGATCCTGTCCCAGTGTCCGAGATCCTGTCCAAGTGTCCGAGATCCTGTCCCAGTGTCCGAGATCCTGTCCAAGTGTCCGAGACTGGCCCCGAGTGTCCGGAATCCTGTCCCAGTGTCCGAGACTGGCCCCTAGTGTCCGAGATCCTGTCCCAGTGTCCGAGACTGGCCCCGAGTGTCTGAGATCCTGTCCCAGTGTCCGAGACTGGCCCCGAGTGTCCGGGATCCTGTCCCAGTGTCCGAGACTGGCCCCTAGTGTCCGAGATCCTGTCCCAGTGTCCGAGACTGGCCCCGAGTGTCCGGGATCCTGTCCCAGTGTCCGAGACTGGCCCCAAGTGTCCGAGATCCTGTCCCAGTGTCCGAGAGTGCCCCTAGTGTCCGAGATCCTGTCCCAGTGTCCGAGACTGGCCCCGAGTGTCCGAGATCCTGTCCCAGTGTCCGAGAATGGCCCCGAGTGTCCGGGATCCTGTCCCAGTGTCCGAGACTGGCCCCTAGTGTC
>NW_027651173.1:0-12500 GCF_965287045.1 Carcharhinus amblyrhynchos | reverse complement strand
CACGCACATACACAGACAGCACAAGAATGCAGACACCCTCACACACACAGACACGCACACACAGCACAAGAACGCAGACACACACACAGACACGCACACACAGCACAAGAACACAGACACAGACACACACACAGCACAAGAACGCAGACACACTCAGACACACACACAGCACAAGAACGCAGACATGCACACACACAGACACGCACACACACACAGCACAAGAACGCAGACATGCACACACACAGACACGCACACACACACAGCACAAGAACGCAGACATGCACACACAGACAGCACAAGAATGCAGACACACTCACACACACAGACATGCACACACACAGCACAAGAACGCACGCACACACACACACACACACACACGGCGCACAGACACACAGGCAGGATTTACACCTGTACACAGCTGAGGGTCCGTGCCCGAGCAAGAGGGGAGTCAGGACGGACGTTCTGTGATATGGTTGAAGAGTTGGGACAACAGTGAGGCCGTGGAGACCCGACTCCCCACCCCTGCCCCCGCCCACAGCACTGAAATGTGTTCAGAGACCAGCCTCACCCCTCCCCACTGCCTGCCCCGCTCCACCTCCCAACCCTCCCCGAGCACCTGACTTGGGTGAGGGAGTCTCTCACACACCCACACACACACACCGTCACGACAGCGAGTCGGACATTACTCAGCGGTTCGGAGCGAGGCCAAAGCAGCCCCTTACATCGTCCCCCCCCTCCCCTCCCCACCTCGGAGCGCCACTCGATGTGCCCCCCTTCCCCCACCTCCACCTTCGATAACCGCCCCCCCCACCACCCCCCATCTCTATCCACATGAAATGTTTAAAACTCGTGCTGTTCTGTGAGTGAGTGTGAGAATACACTCGCGCGCACAGGTCCGTGTACACGTGAGCAAGTTACGCCAGTGTGTGCGCTCATGCCAGTGAGTGTGCACGAGTGTGTGCAAGTGTACGTGAGTGACTGCAAGTGTGTGTGCATGAGTGCGAGAGTACACACAAGTGTGTGCCTGTGCAAATGTGCGTGCGAGTGTGCACGTGCATATGAGTGTGCACATCTGCAAGTGTAGGAGAGACTGTGTGTGAGCGTGCACGCATATGTGTAATTAAGCACAAATGTGTGCCCATGTAAGTGTGTGAGTGTGCATGTCAGTGTGCGTGAGTGTGTACATCAGGGTGTATATGCATGAGTGTATGCATGTCAGTGTATGCGCACGCATGTCAGTATGCGTGTGAGTATGTGTGTGTGTCAGTGTGCACGCGCATGCGATTGAGTATGTGTGTGCGCGTGCGAGTCTGTTATGTGTCAGTGTGTGCGCGTGTGAGTGTGTGTCAGTGTGTGCGCATGTGTGTGTATGTGTCAGTGTGTGCGCGTGTGTATCAGTGTGTGCGCGTGTGAGTGTGTATGTGTCAGTGTGTGCGCGTGTGAGTGTGTGTCAGTGTGTGCGTGTGTGAGTGTGTATGTGTCAGTGTGTGCGTGTGTATGTGTCAGTGTGTGCGCGTGTGTGTATGTGTCAGTGTGTGCACGTGTGAGTGTGTATGTGTCAGTGTGTGCGTGTGTATGTCAGTGTGTGCGCGTGTGTGTATGTGTCAGTGTGTGCACGTGTGAGTGTGTATGTGTCAGTGTGTGCGTGTGTATGTGTCAGTGTGTGCGCGTGTGTGTATGTGTCAGTGTGTGCACGTGAGAGTGTGTATGTGTCAGTGTGTGCGTGTGTATGTGTCAGTGTGTGCGTGTGTGTGTATGTCAGTGTGTGCACGTGTGAGTGTGTATGTGTCAGTGTGTGCGTGTGTGAGTGTGTATGTGTCAGTGTGTGCGTGTGTGAGTGTGTATGTGTCAGTGTGTGCGTGTGTATGTCAGTGTGTGCGCGTGTGTGTGTATGTGTCAGTGTGTGCACGTGTGAGTGTGTATGTGTCAGTGTGTGCACGTGCGCGAGTGTGTGTTAGTGTTAGGGTGAGTTTGACTCACTGTTAAGCCATGGAAATGTATGGATCAGGAATGTGCCGTATGTGGTTTGGGAAGGGATGGGTTAACACTGGGAGGTTAGTTACCCTCACAACAGGGGGAGGAGGGTGCGGGGGGGGGCGCGGGATTTGGGGCGATCCCAGACCAATCCGGGAAGGGGGTTGGACGATATTCCTCTAAGCGGGGAGCGCAGGGAGAGAGGAGTCCAGTCTTGGGGAGCGCGGGCGAATTCTCACCACGCTCTCTCTCTCTCCCCTTCCCGGAGAGGTCGACACATCCCCACCCCCCATCCCCCTACCAGCCCTTCTCCCCTCCGTCCCTGCCTCCAAATCCCCCACCCCACCCCCCCCCCCGACTCAACAACAGCACCAATTAATGAGCATTAAATCCTCATGTTAAATATGTGAGTTTTCCCCATTACACCCCCCCTCCCACTCCCTCCCTACACTGTACATTCCCCTCCCTCCCCACCCTCCCTGCTCTCTGCCAGAGCGACTGAGAGCCCAGAGTACGTACAAAGAGAGACCGTTTGTTAACCAGTTTCCACATTCCCCCCTCCTGTCAGCTGGGGTTCTGTTGAAATGTACAATTTGCATTTCCTTCACTCTCTCGCTGTTCCCCCCCACTCCCGACGCTCGCTGTACATTCCCCGCCCTCCCAGAGCGACGGAGAGTTTAGAGCACGTATAAAGAAAGACCGCTTGTTAACCAGTTTCCGCATTCCCCCCTCCCCCACTCCCGTTCGGCTGGTGTTCTGTTGAAATGTACAATTAGCGATTCCTTCGCTCCCCCCCCGCCCCCCAACCCCGGTGCGAATCCAGCGACCTCCCCGCCCCCCCCCCCACCGTCCTGCCGGGGGCTGGACATCACATGTTGTAGGCCACGTAGATGGGGTCCAGTTGGTCTGCCAGGAAGCTGTCCCTCAGGTGCATGCGCTGTTTCTCGCCCCTCGAGTTGATGGGCACCACGCCAGGGTCCACCACCACCACCACCCCCACAACCAGGCAGTGCTCCTCCAGCACCACCCCCGTCACCAGGGGCACCAGGTCCAGGGCTTCGTGTTCCGAGCCACTCAGTTCCACCACAACCACCAGCAGGTTGGTCCAGCTGAACACGGCACTGCGACACAGAGAGAGAGAGAGAGACGGAGAGAGATAGTGACCATCGATCGCCACGTTCGCCCACGCGCTCACATCCCCCGCGCTCCCTGGGCACCACCACCGACAGAGAGAGAGAACATGCTGCGGTGCAGAGGGACCTGGGGGTCCTTGTGCACGAGTCGCAAAAAAACCCAGTCTGCAGGTGCAGCTGGTGGTCAGGAAGGCGAATGGGATGCTGGCCTTTATAGCGAGGGGGATAGAATATAAAAGTAGGGAGGTCTTGCTGCAACTGTACAGGGCACTGGTGAGGCCGCAGCTGGAGTACTGTGTGCAGTTTTGGTCGCCGCGCTTACGCAAGGATATTTTGGCCTTGGAGGGAGTGCAGAGGAGGTTTACTAGGCTGATACCGGAGATGAGGGGATTGGACTATGAAGAGAGACTAAATAGACTGGGTCTGTACTCGTTGGAGTTTAGAAGGATGAGGGGAGATCTCATTGAGACGTATAAGATGATGAATGGGATGGATAGGATAGAGGTGGAGAGACTCTTCCCGCTCAGAAAGGACAGTCGGACTAGGGGGCACAGCCTCAAGATAAAGGGGGGGCGGTTTAGAACGGAGTTGAGGAGGAACTTCTTCACTCAAAGGGTGGTGAATCTCTGGAATTCTCTGCCCGTTGAAGTGGTGGAGGCTGCCTCGCTAAATATTTTTAAGTCACGGGTAGATAGGTTTCTGATAGACAGGGGAATTAAGGGGAGAAAGCGGGAAAGTGGAACTGATCCACTTCAGATCAGCCATGATCTTACTGAATGGCGGGGCAGGCTCGAAGGGGCTGGATGGCCGACTCCTGCTCCTATTTCTTATGTTCTTAGAACAGAGACCAGTACAGCGCAGGAAACAGGCCCTTCGGCCCTCCAATCCTGCCCCACTCATTGGTCTAACGAGACCATTCTTCTGTATCCCTCCATTCCCAGTCTGTTCGTGTGACTATCCAGATAAGTCTTAAACAATCCCAGCGTGTCCGCCACCCTGCTGGGCAGCACATTCCAGGCCCCCACCACCCTCTGTGTAAAATACCGTCCCTCTGATATCCGAGTTAAACCTCGCCGCCCCCCCCCCCTCACCCTGTCACCCCTCGTGTTCGTCACCTCCCACCTGGGAAAAAGCTTCCCACTGTCCACCCTACCTACACCCCTCCATAATTTTATCCACCTCTATTAGGTCTCCCCTCATTCTCTGTCTTCCCAGGGAGAACAGCCCCAGTTTACCCAATCTCTCCTCAGAGCTAAGACCCTCCATAACCAGGGCAACATCCTGGTAAACCTCCTCTGCAACTCTCTCCAAAGACCTCCACGTCCGTCTGGCAGTGCGGGTGACCAGAACTGGACTCCAAATGTGGCCTAACCAACGTTCTATACAGCTGAAACATCAGACTCCAGATTTTATACTCTATACCCCCTCCTATAAAGGCAAGCACGCCATATGCCATCTTCACCACCCTCTCCACCTGTTACCATTAAGGATCTGTGGACCTGCACCCCCAGGTCCCTCTGTGTGTCGATACTCCTGATGGTTCTGCCATTTATTGTACAGCTCCCCCCCCTACATTAGATCTACCGAAATGCATTTGTCTGGATTAAATTCCATCTGCCATTTCTCCACCCAAGAGGGGGAAACATGGCTGTGTTACCACCCACCCTTCCAGACACCTTGGTCTCTGCGCATTCTCCCTCGTATCTGAGTGCATTTCCTCCGATTTCCTCCCACAAGTCCCAAAGATGTGTAGGTTAGGGTGGATTGGCCATGCTAAATTGTCCCTTAGTGTCCCAAAGATGTGTAGGTTAGGGTGGATTGGCCGTGCTAAATTGTCCCCTTAGTGTCCCAAAGATGTGTAGGTTAGGGTGGATTGGCCGTGCTAAATTGTCCCCTTAGTGTCCCAAAGATGTGTAGGTTAGGGTGGATTGGCCGTGCTAAATTGTCCCCTTAGTGTCCCAAAGATGTGTAGGTTAGGGTGGATTGGCCATGCTAAATTGTCCCTTAGTGTCCCAAAGATGTGTAGGTTAGGGTGGATTGGCCGTGCTAAATTGTCCCTTAGTGTCCCAAAGATGTGTAGGTTAGGGTGGATTGGCCATGCTAAATTGTCCCTTAGTGTCCCAAAGATGTGTAGGTTAGGGTGGATTGGCCGTGCTAAATTGTCCCTTAGTGTCCCAAAGATGTGTAGGTTAGGGTGGATTGGCCGTGCTAAATTGTCCCTTAGTGTCCCAAAGATGTGTAGGTTAGGGTGGATTGGCCATGCTAAATTGTCCCTTAGTGTCCCAAAGATGTGTAGGTTAGGGTGGATTGGCCGTGCTAAATTGTCCCTTAGTGTCCCAAAGATGTGTAGGTTAGGGTGGATTGGCCATGCTAAATTGTCCCTTAGTGTCCCAAAGATGTGTAGGTTAGGGTGGATTGGCCATGCTAAATTGCCCCTTAGTGTCCCTTAGGAGAGAGAGAGGGGCAGAGAGTGATAGCACGATAGTTCAGACTTTGCTCCCCAGTGTTGTTCTCGCTCTGAACGTCTCTGACTTTCCCCATCAGGAGTTTAGCTGTGTCGCACTCTCGCTCCCGCCCCCACCCCCCCAAGTTACTGAGAAGACTATTCTACCCAGCTCACCATTCTCCAATGCCCCTGTGAGCCCGAGAGACGGAGGTCTCAATGTCGATGGGATGGTAGCGAAGACCGCGAAGTTCCAGTGTCTCATCGAGAGCTCCCACAATGTAAAGTGCATCGTGTCGGTCTAGAGATAGCAAGAGAGAGAGAAGGCACAGAGCTGTCAACACTGCATTTAATCCCAGCGCAGTGCTGAGGGAGCGCCGCACTGTCGGGAGCGCACGAGGGAGCGCCGCACTGTCGGGGGAGCCAGCGGGAGCGCCGCACTGTCGGGGGAGCCAGCGGGAGCGCCGCACTGTCGGGGGAGCCAGCGGGAGCGCCGCACTGTCGGGGGAGCCAGCGGGAGCGCCGCACTGTCGGGGGAGCCAGCGGGAGCGCCGCACTGTCGGGGGAGCCAGCGGGAGCGCCGCACTGTCGGGGGAGCCAGCGGGAGCGCCGCACTGTCGGGGGAGCCAGCGGGAGCGCCGCACTGTCGGGGGAGCCAGCGGGAGCGCCGCACTGTTGGGGGAGCGCCGCACTGTCGGGGGAGCGCCGCACTGTCGGGGGAGCGCGAGGGAGCGCCGCACTGTCGGGGGAGCGCGAGGGAGCGCCGCACTGTCGGGGGAGCGCGAGGGAGCGCCGCACTGTCGGGGGAGCGCGAGGGAGCGCCGCACTGTCGGGGGAGCGCCGCACTGTCGGGGGAGCGCCGCACTGTCGGGGGAGCGCCGCACTGTCGGGGGAGCGCCGCACTGTCGGGGGAGCCTGAGGGAGCGCCGCATTGTCGGGGCGTCCCAATGCTACTCACCCCCACTAGCGTCGGTGAGTTCGGTCCTACGGACAAAACCGAGGTATCCTGTCCGGGCCCAGAGTGTCTGCACATCGCCAAAGCTCAGCTTAGTGTTGAAATGATCGGCTTGGAGACTCTCATCACCATCAATAGCGTAATAACCACTGGAATTGTGAGGACTGTTCACCCAGATCTGAGAGAGACAGAGAGAGGGAGAGACAGACAGAGAGAGAGAGAGACAGAGAGAGAGACAGAGAGAGAGACAGAGAGCGAGAGAGACAGAGAGCGAGAGAGAGACAGACACAGAGAGAGAGAGGGAGAGAGAGAGAGAGAGAGACAGACACAGAGAGAGAGAGAGACAGAGAGAGTGAGACACAGAGAGAGAGAGACACAGAGAGAGAGAGAGACACAGAGAGAGACAGACACAGAGAGACAGACACAGAGAGAGACAGAGAGCGAGAGACAGAGACACAGAGAGAGACAGAGAGTTTAAGTTTTAAATTTAAAGTTTATCAGTGTCACAAGTTAGGCTGACATTAACACTGCAATGAAGTTACTGTGAAAATCCCCCTAGTCGCCCACTCCTGTTCGGGTTACACTGAGGGAGAATTTAGCACGGCCCCAATCCACCCCTAAACCAGCACGTCTTTCAGAGTGTGGGAGGAAACCAGAGCACCCGGAGGAAACCCATGCAGACACGGGGAGAACGTGCAGACTCCACATTTGCCCTTTGGGAGAGAGTTTTTGATTTATTATTGTCCCGCGTATGGGGATACAGTGAAAAGTATTGTTTCTCGCATGCTGTACAAAGCATACCGTTCATAGAGAAGGAAAGGAGAGGGTGCAGAATGTAGTGTTACAGAATGGAGTGATAGCCTTTTTCCTCGGATGGAGAAAGCTAGCACGAGGTGGCATGGCTTTAAATTAAGGGGGGGTAGTTATAGGACGGATGTCAGGGGTAGGTTCTTTACCCAGAGGGCGGTGAGGGATTGGAATGCCCTGCCTGCTGCAGTTGTAAATGCGCCTAGTTTGGGGGCGTTTAAGAGATCCGTGGATAGATTTATGGACGAAAAGGGATTGGTTTAGGTTAGAGGGTCATTGTTTTGTAACTGGTCGGCGCAACATCGTGGGCCGAAGGGCCTGTTCTGCGCTGTAATGTTCTATGTTCTATGTCACAGCGAGGGTGTAGAGAAAGATCAGCTTAATGCGAGGGAGGTCCATTCAAAAGTCTGACGGCCGCAGGGAAGAAGCTGTTCTTGAGTCGGTCGGTACGGGACCTCAGACTTTTGTATCTTTTTCCCCCCGACGGAAGAAGGTGGAAGAGAGAATGTCCGGGGTGTGTGGGGGGGTGGTGAGGAGGGGGGGGGGGGGGGGGTCCTTGATTATACCGGCTGCTTTTCCCCCGAGGCAGCGGGAAGTGTAGACGGAGTCAATGGATGGGAGGCTGGTTTGCGTGATGGGACTGGGCTACGTTCACACACACACACACACACAACCCTTTGTAGTTCCTTGCGGTTCAGTCAGTAAATTGCGGAGGGCAGATTATTTTTATCCATCCCTGGGCCATGGTTGTCACTGGCTGGTTCAGTATTTACTGCCCCTCCCTAGTTGCCCCTTGGAGGGACAGTTGAGAGTCACCCACATTGTCTGTGTGTCTCTGGAGTCACATGTAGGCCAGACCGGGGTAAGGACGGCAGATTTCCCTCCCTAAAGGGGAACTGGATGGGGTTTTTCCCCCCACAATGGGGTCATCAGGAGATTCTTAATCCCAGATATTTTTTATTGAATTCAAATTCCCCACCGTCTCCGTGGGTGGGATTCGAACCCGGGTCCCCCAGAACATCAGCTGGAGTTTCTGGGTTTACAGTCTAGCGATAACACCCCCCCGGACATCACCTGTCCCCTAACTGAAGGTGCAGACTTCTCCCCCATTCTGTACCCCCTTCCAACCCCCTGCTCCCCCACCCCCGACTCCCCCCCTCAATGTCCACCACTCACCTCCCCCAAATGTGCATCTCCCAGGGGTCCCCTCGTCTCCGGATTCACAATGATCACTCGTACACCTGGTAACATCTGTGGGAAGAGAGAGAGAGTCATCCAGGTTAGAGCGGGACAGAGAGAGAGAGGGGTGAGGGACAGAGAGAGAGGGGAGAGACAGAGAGAGAGGGGAGAGACAGAGAGAGAGAGGTGAGGGAGAGAGAGAGAGGGGGGGAGGGACAGAGAGAAAGAGGGGGGAGGGACAGAGAGAGAGAGGGGTGAGGGACAGAGAGAGAGAGGGGTGAGGGACAGAGAGAGAGAGGGGTGAGGGACAGAGAGAGAGGGGTGAGGGACAGAGAGAGAGAGGGGTGAGGGACAGAGAGAGAGCAGAGAGAGAGAGAGAGGGGGGACAGAGAGAGAGAGGGGTGAGGGACAGAGAGAGAGAGAGAGGGGTGAGGGACAGAGAGAGAGAGGGGGGAGGGACAGAGAGAGAGAGGGGTGAGGGACAGAGAGAGAGAGGGGTGAGGGACAGAGAGAGAGAGGGGTGAGGGACAGAGAGAGAGCAGAGAGAGAGAGAGAGGGGGGACAGAGAGAGAGAGGGGTGAGGGACAGAGAGAGAGAGAGAGGGGTGAGGGACAGAGAGAGAGAGAGGGGTGAGGGACAGGGAGAGAGAGTCATCCGGGTTAGAGCAGGACAGAGAGAGAGAGGGGGCTAGGGATAGAGAGAGAGAGGGGTGAGACAGAGAGAGAAGGGGAGAGACAGAGAGAGAGGGGTGAGGGACAGAGAGAGAGGAGGAGAGACAGAGAGAGAAGGGGAGAGACAGAACTGAGGAATTTTCAAAGGTATTTCCTCACCTTGCCAGATTCGATGAGAGGTAGGCTCTGTGGGGCTCCCCGCTCGACCAGTCTCACTCTGTGAGCAACACATGTCCATTAGTACCTGCTCCAAGAACCCCCCCCACCATCAGAGGGTCAGTGCTGAGGGAGCACCACACTGTGGGAGGGTCAGTGCTGAGGGAGCGCCGCACTGTGTGGGGAGGGTCAGTGCTGAGGGAGCGCCGCACTGTGTGGGGAGGGTCAGTGCTGAGGGAGCGCCGCACTATGTGGGGAGGGTCAGTGCTGAGGGAGCGCCGCACTATGTGGGGAGGGTCAGTGCTGAGGGAGCGCCGCACTATGTGGGGAGGGTCAGTGCTGAGGGAGCGCCGCACTGTGTGTGGGAGGGTCGGTGCTGAGGGAGCGCCGCACTATGTGGGGAGGGTCAGTGCTGAGGGAGCGCCGCACTATGTGGGGAGGGTCAGTGCTGAGGGAGCGCCGCACTATGTGGGGAGGGTCAGTGCTGAGGGAGCGCCGCACTGTGGGGAGGGTCAGTGCTGAGGGAGCGCCGCACTGTGTGGGGAGGGTCAGTGCTGAGGGAGCGCCGCACTGTGGGGAGGGTCAGTGCTGAGGGAGCGCCGCACTGTGTGGGGAGGGTCAGTGCTGAGGGAGCGCCGCACTGTGTGGGGAGGGTCAGTGCTAAGGGAGCGCCGCACTGTGTGGGGAGGGTCAGTGCTGAGGGAGCGCCGCAGTGTGGGGAGGGTCAGTGCTAAGGGAGCGCCGCACTGTGGGGAGGGTCAGTGCTGAGGGAGTACCTACCTGTCGTGCCGTAGTGCCTTCAGATCGACGTAGACTGTGGTTGGGTCAGGCCCTGATGTCCCCTGGAAGGAAAAGTTCAGAGTGTTACCCTGCTGAGGTGCGTTGGCGGGGGAGGGGGCAGAGAGAAGGGGGGATGGGTAAGTTCAGGGTGACCATTGGAAAGTGAACCCAGACAGGACGAAGCGTGCCTCACCCCCAGACAGCCTCTGTCAAGACATCGAACCCTCCCCGTCCCTACAGCCCCCCCCCGTTACAATGGAAATTGCTATGTAAACATCACGCTGTAGAGCAGGCCTCCAGCCAGAGGGGGCACTGTCGTCCCCACTCCAACTGGGAGAGCAAGCAGTCCATTCTCTCCACACCCTGTACTAATCCCCAGGCACTGACCCCGGAACCTAGACACTGACCCAGACACTGACCCCGGGACCCCGACACTGACCCTGGGACCCAGACACTGACCCCGGGACCCAGACACTGACCCCCAGCACCCAGATACTGACTCCGGGATCAAATACTGACTCCCAGGACCCAGACACTGACCCCGGGACCCAGACACTGACCCCCGGGACCCAGACACTGACCCCCGGGACCCAGACAGCTTTAGGATAATTAATGACAGCCTCAAACTGACCGAGTGACGTAGAGAGACAGAGAGAGAGAGACAGAGAGAGACAGAGACAGAGACAGAGAGAGACAGAGAGAGACAGAGACAGAGAGAGACAGAGAGAGACAGAGACACAGGGAGAGAGAGAGACAGAGACAGACAGAGAGAGAGACAGACAGAGAGAGATAGAGAGAGACAGACAGAGACAGAGAGACAGACAGAGAGAGAGAGAGACAGAGACAGAGAGACAGACAGAGAGAGAGACAGACAGAGAGACAGACAGAGAAGGAGAGTGAAGGGGTGAATGGCGAGGTGGTAGTCGTGACCAAGAGCGTTACCCTGGATTTCAGGATTACGTCCCCCACCCCCCTTCACGTCACCTCCCGGCACCCCACCCCCCTCGCCTCTCCGGCTACCTGCAGACAGATGGCGATGTTGACTCTGGCCCCGAACGTGGTGCTGACCGCCCGGGGGGACAGGCCCAGGTCCTTGAAGAGTTTGGAGAAAGACTGTGTCAGTGCGATCCTCGCTCGTTCCTCAGCCACTACCACACAGGTCCGTACGCACGATAGGTTAACCCCCCGAGCCTGCGGACAGAGAGGGTAAGGGTCAGCACCGAGAGACACCGCGACCCCATAACCCCGCACTGACCCTCCCTTTAACTCCGCGACCCTGCACTGACCCTCAGTCCTTGACCAATTGATCCAACAGACCGAGTGATCGATGGGGGGAGCGGGGGAGCGCGCGGGGAGTGTGAGTGAATGGGGGAGGTGGCACTCGCTACCTGGATTGTTACCCTGGATCTCAGGAACAGCAGCCCAGTGACAGTCCCACAGTGTCTCCCTCTGGGGGAAGAGGGGGTAAATGGGGCAGAGAGCAAGGGGAAGCCTGAGGGGTAAATGGGGAGAGAGAGGGAGAGAGAGAGGGGGATTGCAGCAGAGAATGGCAAGGTGGTACTCGTGACCCAGAGCATTACCCTGGATCTCTGGATTAGCAGCCCAGTGGCAATCCCACCGCAACACCGCCTCCCTCTGTGGTGGAGGGGGGGGCGGGGGCGGGGAGGGTGAGTGCGAATGGACAGAGCTTGGGGTGCAGTGAATGTGGGCCGGGATAGGAAGAATCTAAGGGGTGAATAGGGAGGTAGTAGGCGCTACCTGGATCGTTACCCTGGATCTCAGGAACACGAGCCCAGTAACAATCCCACAGTGCCTCCCCCATGTGGGGGAAGGGGGGTAAATGGGGCAGAGAGCAAGGAGGAGCCTGAGGGGTGAATGGGGAGAGAGGGAGAGAGAGAGAGAGAGAGGGATTGCAGCAGAGAATGGGAAGGTGGTAGTCGTGACCCAGAGCGTTACCCTGGATCTCAGGTATACTAGCCCAGTAACAATCCCACAGTGCCTCCCTCAGTGTGTGTGTGTGGGGGGGGGGGGGGGGGGGCTAAATTGGAAGGCCGTTGTCTCGCACCCCTCCCCCCCCACCCCCCCGCCTTACCTTCAGGCTCTCCGTCTGCGACCCGAGCCCCTTGGTGCAGAGTTCCATGACCGAATAGGAGCAGAAGGTGTCCCGCACCTTGTACTGACTGACGGCCCACAGCCAGAGGGGGAGGTTGGCCTCCAGCTCCACGGGGGGGATCAGGATGGACTGGTGTCCACAGTAGACCCTGCACAAGACACAAACCGGTCAGTCAGGAGGAAGAATCCTCTCCCCCTTCCCTGGCCAGGACCGACTGACCCACCCCTCCCCTCCTCACATTGCCCCATTCTGCCCAGACCGCCCCCCCCTCTCCAGCCCACGGACTGAC
>NW_027651172.1:0-20238 GCF_965287045.1 Carcharhinus amblyrhynchos | reverse complement strand
ACCCACTCCCCCCACACACACAGTAACACACCCACTCCCCCCACACACACAGTAACACACCCACTCCCCCCCACACACACAGTAACACACCCACTCCCCCCCACACACACAGTAACACACCCACACCCCACACACAGTAACACACCCACACCCCCACACACACAGTAACACACCCACTCCCCCCACACACACAGTAACACACCCACTCCCCCCCACACACAGTAACACACCCACTCCCCCCACACACACAGTAAACACACCCACTCCCCCCACACACACAATAACACACCCACACCCCACACACACAATAACACACCCACTCCCCCCCACACACACAATAACACACCCACTCCCCCCACACACACAGTAACACACCCACACCCCACACACACAATAACACACCCACTCCCCCCACACACACAATAACACACCCACACCCCACACACACACATAACACACCCACTCCCCCCCACACACACATATAACACACCCACTCCCCCCACACACACAATAACACACCCACTCCCCCCACACACACCACCACAACACACCCACACCCCACACACACAATAACACACCCACTCCCCCACACACACAATACACACCCACACCCCACACACACAATAACACACCCACTCCCCCCACACACACAATAACACACCCACTCCCCCCCACACACACAGTAACACACCCACTCCCCCCACACACACAATAACACACCCACACCCCACACACACAATAACACACCCACTCCCCCCCACACACACAATAACACACCCCACTCCCCCCACACACACAGTAACACACCCACACCCCACACACACAATAACACACCCACTCCCCCCCACACAACAATAACACACCCACACCCCACACACACAATAACACACCCACTCCCCCCACACACACAATAACACACCCACTCCCCCCACACACACAGTAACACACCCACTCCCCCCCACACACACAGTAACACACCCCACACCCCACACACAGTAACACACCCACTCCCCCCACACACAGTAACACACCCACTCCCCCCACACACACAGTAACACACCCACTCCCCCCACACACACAGTAACACACCCACACCCCCCACACACAATAACACACCCACTCCCCCCACACACACAATAACACACCCACTCCCCCCACACACACAGTAACACACCCACACCCCACACACACAATAACACACCCACTCCCCCCACACACACAATAACACACCCACTCCCCCCACACACACAGTAACACACCCACTCCCCCCACACACACAGTAAACACAGTAACACACCCACTCCCCCACACACACAGTAACACACCCACACCCCACACACACAATAACACACCCACTCCCCCCACACACACAATAAACACCCCCTCCCCCCACACACACAGTAACACACCCACACCCCACACACACAATAACACACCCACTCCCCCCACACACACAATAACACACCCACTCCCCCACACACACAGTAACACACCCACTCCCCCCACACACACAGTAACACACCCACACCCCACACACACAATAACACACCCACTCCCCCACACCACACAATAACACACCCACTCCCCCCCCACACAGTAACACACCCACACCCCACACACAGTAACACACCCACTCCCCCCACACACACAATAACACACCCACACCCCCCCACACACACAATAACACACCCACTCCCCCCACACACACAATAACACACCCACTCCCCCCACACACACAATAACACACCCACTCCCCCACACACACAATAACACACCCACACCCCCCACACAGTAACACACCCACTCCCCCCACACACACAATAACACACCCACTCCCCACACACACAATAACACACCCACACCCCCCACACACAGTAACACACCCACACCCCACACACACAGTAACACACCCACTCCCCCCACACACACAATAACACACCCACTCCCCACACACACAGTAACACACCCACTCCCCCCACACACACAATAACACACCCACTCCCCCCACACACACAATAACACACCCACTCCCCCCACACACACAATAACACACCCACTCCCCCCACACACACACGGTAACACATCCACTCCCCCCACACACACACAGTATACACCCACTCCCCACACACACAATAACACACTCACTCCCCCCCCCACACACAGTAACACACACACAGGGTAACATACCCACACCCTCCCCACACACACAGTAACACACCCACTCCCCACACGGTAACACACCCACTCCCCAACACACATAGTAACACACCCACGGTAACACACCCACTCCCCACACACACACGGTAACACACCCATTCCCCAACACACATAGTAACACACCCACTACCCACACACCCACAGTAACACACCCACTCCCACACACACACAACCCACAGTAACACACCCACTCCCCACACACACACGGTAACACACCCACACCCCCCCACACCCACGGTAACACACCCACTCCCCACACACACACGGTAACACACCCATTCCCCAACACACATAGTAACACACCCACTACCCACAGTAACACACCCACTCCCCACACACACAGTAACACACCCACATCCCACACACACAGTAACACAGCCACATCCCACACTTAGACAACTGCAAAGTCTCTCACTCCTTGATCGCCCCTTGTCCCTAATCTGGACCTCGGAGACCGGGTCCATTCTGCTCCCACTGCCCTTCCAAACCCGCTGGCTCACCAGTCCGAGTGCTGCCTTGTAAATGGGTGAGATGGAGAGATCGGCACATTTCACCTCCCAGACCTGCACCGCATCAAACCACACATCAGGGGCTGCAGAATGATCCCAGTGGTAATATGGGCGGGGGCTCTCAATGACATGATCCTGCAAGTGAGAGAAAGAAGATACAGTCATGGGTGGGTTGAGGGAGGGGAAGGAGGGAGGGGAAGGGGGGAGGGGAAGGGGGGAGGGGAAGGGGGGCGGGGGGGGGGGGGGAGAGGGGGGGGGGGGAGAGGGGGGAGGGAGGGGAGAGGGAGGGGGAAAAGGAGGGAGAGGGGGGAGGGAGGGGAGAGGGAGGGGAGGGAGGGGAAAAGGAGGGGAGAGGGAGGGGAGGGAGGGAAAAGGAGGGGAGAGGGGGGAGGGAGGGGAGAGGGGAGGGAGGGGAGAGGGGAGGGAGGGAGAGGGGAGGGGAGAGGGGAGGGAGGGGAGAGGGAGAGGGGAGGGAGCGGGGAGAGGGGAGGGAGCGGGGAGAGGGGAGGGAGGGGGGAGAGGGGAGGGAGGGGAGAGAGGGAGGGAGAGAGGGGAGAGAGGGGGAGAGAGGGAGAGAGGGGAGAGTGGGGAGGCAGAGGTGGCAGAAAGGTGAAGGCGGGTACCGGGTGGAGGCATGCGCCAGAGGTAGGTGGGGTGCCAGAGGGGAGGGTCAGCGGAGGATGGGGGAGGGTCAGCGGAGGATGGGGGAGGGTCGGGTGCGGAGCGGGACGTGGGGGGAGGGGGCAGACCGGGACGTGGCTGGAGGCAGACAGGGATGAGGGGGGGCATGATGAGCAGCAGGATTGGAGGAGGATGGGTGGGGGGGGATGGAGTGGGTGTGTGGGGAGGATGGGTGGGGGGGGGGGGGGGATGGGATGGGTGGGGGGGGGGGATGGATGGGTGCGTGGGTGAGGATGGGTGGGGGGGATGGGATGGGTGCGTGGGGGGGATGGGATGGGATGGGTGCGTGGGGGGATGGGATGGGTGCATGGGGGGGGGGATGGGATGGGTGCATGGGGGGGTGGATGGGTGTGGGGGGAGTGGTTGCTGGGTGGCTGGGAGTTGTGGGTGTGTATATGTGTCAGAGACATGGGGGATGGAGACAGATGTGTCTCCCTGAGATGTTAAGCAGAGAAGGCAGACAGTGAGTGATGTCTGGGCCCCAATCATCCCCTCCACTACATATTCGTATCGTGATGGTCAATCTGACGGATTTCAGTGGCATTTGTTAGTGCAGTCGCTGGGACAAAGAGACATTGATGGAATTGTCCTAAAGCACAGCAGACTGGTTGTGAGGTGAGGGTGAGAGGTCGTGTGGAATACCGACCAGATAACTGTTAAAATAACAAACTGAGCCACACTACTGCACAGGAAACACCATGATCTTGGAGAGGGGCAGAGTAGAGCAACCAGAACAAGAACAGGGCTTGTGCTGCATGAACCACCTCCTATCCCTGTGTAACAGACTCGAGGGCTGAATGGACTCCTCCTATCCCTGTGTAACAGGCTCGAGGGGCTGAATGGCCTCCTCCTATCCCTGTGTAACAGGCTTGATGGGGCTGAATGGCCTCCTCCTGTTCCTGTGTAACAGGATTGAGGTGACTGAATGGCCTTACCTTGAAGAACTTTGCATGTTGCTCCAAATCCTCATCTTTAAATCCAGTTCCAATCTGCAGAAAGAGTGAGAGAGCACAGTTATAGCCTGGGGGTTATCGAGAGACAGGGAACAGTGTTGTGGAACCTGCTGAGAGTCCCAGTGGGCGAGAAGCTGCCAGAGAGAGTGCTGTGTACCAGGAAAGTAGGATGGAAGGGAAGAGTTCTGAAGATCCCATGTTCAGAGTGGTTTTCCTCAGGGAATAGGGTATTGATCGGATGGCCTGCCGATAAAGCCACTCCAGCTTGCACTCACCTTACAAATGGTCTGAAAGTCTTCACTGTCTTCTTCATAACAAGCCAATAGGAAGCCCCCATACATGCCAGTGCGTTTGCCCTTGCCGCGGTAAGCACCAATCACAACCAGATCCAGAGTGTCACCAACACCATCCAGGTAATCCTTCTTTAGCTGTGGCAAAGAGACACGGCATCTTGCACTTTATTCAACATCTCACACTGACTGAGAGCGTAGTTCACAGCCCAGCTAGCCCAGGACACAAGGATGGAAACCTCCATCAGCTGCACTGTATCGGAGGGGAGAGGGTGCCAGACAGCAGCCAGTCACTGGAAGGCACTGCCTGAAAGAGCAGCGGAAGCAGATTCAACAGGAACTTTCCAAAGGAGCAAGTGGAGAAATACTTGATGGGGAAAGATTTACAGAGAGTTTGGGAGGGGGGTGGGAGGTGTGGTGGTGGTGGTATGGGGGCACAGGGGCAAGGTGGAGGGATGGAGGGAAGGGGGCGGGGGCGGGGGCGGGGGGCTGGTTTGTTCAGAGGCACAAAGAGTTGGATGGACTCGATGCCAACATTAGAGTTTATTGTAACCTTGGAAACAGGAACAAACCACTCAGCGACCCCACTCCCCCAGACCTGTCCCCCGAGGGGAGACACCTACCCCCCAGCCCCGAGCGGAGACACCCATCCCCCAGAGCCCCGAGGGGGAGACACCTCCCCAGCCCCCGAGGGAGAGACACCCCCCTCCAGCCCCTGGGGAGAGGCACACCCCGCCCCCAATCCCAAGGGGGTTGGTGGCGGGGGGTGGGGTGTGGAAATCCATGACCCATTTTGAATGCTAACTTACCTTCAGCCAATTGTGTGACCTCTTTGCAATCTCGTACGTCGCATCCACTTCCAGTGTTTTCACCATCAGTCCCTCACACGAATCTGGTACAAGACAGTGTGTGTGTTTGTGAATCTGGTACAAGACAGTGTGTGTGTTTGTGAATCTGGTACAAGACAGTGTGTGTGTTTGTGAATCTGGTACAAGACAGCGTGTTTGTGTTTGTGAATCTGGTACAAGACAGCGTGTGTGTGTTTGTGAATCTGGTACAAGACAGCGTGTGTGTGTTTGTGAATCTGGTACAAGACAGCGTGTGTGTGTTTGTGAATCTGGTACAAGACAGCGTGTGTGTGTTTGTGAATCTGGTACAAGACAGCGTGTGTGTGTTTGTGAATCTGGTACAAGACAGCGTGTGTGTGTTTGTGAATCTGGTACAAGACAGCGTGTGTGTGTTTGTGAATCTGGCACAAGACAGCGTGTGTGTGTTTGTGAATCTGGTACAAGACAGCGTGTGTGTGTTTGTGAATCTGGTACAAGACAGCGTGTGTGTGTTTGTGAATCTGGTACAAGACAGCGTGTGTGCGTTTGTGAATCTGGTACAAGACAGTGTGTGTGTGTTTGTGAATCTGGTACAAGACAGCGTGTGTGTGTGTGTGTGTGTGTGTGTGTGTGAGAATCTGGTACAAGACATCGTGTGTGTGTTTGTGAATCTGGTACAAGACAGTGTGTGTGTGTTTGTGAATCTGGTACAAGACAGCGTGTGTGCGTTTGTGAATCTGGCACAAGACAGCGTGTGTGTGTTTGTGAATCTGGCACAAGACAGCGTGTGTGTGTTTGTGAATCTGGCACAAGACAGCGTGTGTGTGTTTGTGAATCTGGTACAAGACAGCGTGTGTGTGTTTGTGAGATACCAAAATGCTGCTGCTTCAAAGGGATTTCAGAGAAAAATAGAGGAAATTGAGAATGAAAGGTGAGGGGAGCAGAGGTGCAAGAGGAGGTGCCGATCAGGCAAGACCCTGCACTGAGTCGAGATGCAAAAGTGCAGAATCGACTGGGAGTGGAGTTATGGCCATAATCAGAGCAAATGTGGTTTGTTTGGGCAAAGTACTGAGAAGGGATATGTCCAATGGTTCACCTATTGAGACTATATGGGTAGAACTGAGAAATAAGTAGGGGGAAATCACTTTGATATGTCTGTACTATAGGCCCCCAAATAGTCAGTGGGAAATTGAGGAGCAAATATGTAAGGAAATTACAGAAAGCTCCAAGAAAAATAGGGTGGTAATAGTCGGAGATTTTAACTTTCCCAACGTTGACTGGGACAGCCATAGTATGAGAGGGTTGGATGGAGAGAAATTTGTTGAACGTATCCAGGAGGAATTTCTCGTTCAGTGTGTGGGTGGCCAACTAGAGAGGGGGCAAAACTTGACCTCCTCTTGGGAAATAAGGAAGGGCAGGTGACAGAAGTGTTAGTGAGGGTTCACTTTGGGACCAGTGACCATAATTCCATTAGTTTTAAGATAGCTGTGGAGAATGATAGGTCTGGCTCAAAAATTAAAATTCTAAATTGGGACAAGACCAATTTTGATGGTATCAGGCAGGAACTTTCAAACGTTAACTGGGGGAGTCTGTGGGAAAGCAAAGGGACGTCTGGTAAGTGGGAGGCTTTCAAAAGTGTGTTAACCAGGGTTAGGGCAAGCCAATTCCTCTTAGAGTGAAGGGCAAGGCTGGTAGAAGTAGGAACCCTGGATGACTCAGGATATTGAGGCCCTGGTCAAGAAGAAGGAGGAGGCACATGACATGCACAGGCAACTGGGATCAAGTGAATCCCTTGAAGAGTATAGGGGGTGTAGGAGTAGAGTGAAGAGAGAAATCAGGAAGGCTAAAAGGAGACACAAGACCGCTTCGGCACATAAGGCAAAAGAGAATCCAAAAAGATTCTACAAATACATAAAAGGCAAAAGTGTAATTAGGGAGAGTGTAGGGCCTCTTAAGTATCAACAAGGTCATCTATGCGCAAATCCACAAGAGATGGGTGAGATTCTAAATGAATATTTCTCATCAGTACTGTTGAGAAAAGCATGGATCTTAGGGAACTTGGGGAAATAAATAGTGATGTCTTGAGGAGAGTACATATTTATAGAGAAGGTGGTGCTGGAACTCTTGAAGCGCATCAAGGTAGATAAATCCCCAGGACCTGATGAAGTGTATCCCAGGACATTGTGGGAGGCCAGGGAGGAAATTGGGGGTCCCCTAGCCGAGATATTTGAATCATCGATAGTCACGGGTGAGGTGCCTGAAGATTGGAGGGTGGTAAATGTTGTGCCTTTGTTTAAAAAGGGCTGCAGAGAAAAGCCTGGGAACTACAGGCCAGTGAACCTCACATCCGTGGTGGGTAAATTGTTGGAAAGTATTTTGAGAGACAGGATTTACAGGCAGTTAGAGATGCAAGGACTGATTAGGGACAGTCAGCATGGCTTTGTGAATGGAAAATCATGTCTCACAAATTTGATTGAGTTTTTTGAAGGGGTAACCAAGAAGGTAGATAAGGGCAGTGCGGTTGATGTTGTCTTCATGGACTTTAGCAAGGCCTTTGACAAGGTACCACATGGTGGTTGCTGCATAAGGTTAAATCTCACAGGATCCAGGGTGAGGTATCTAAATGGATACAAAATTGACTTGATGACAGAATGTGGGGATGTTGGCATTGGACAGGGGTGAACACATTAAGATAACAGAAGCCAGAGGGTAGTTGTAGAGAGTTGAATTCCAAACTGGAGGCCTGTGACCAGCAGTGTGCCTCAGGGATCTGTGCTGGGCCCACTGTTATTTGTCATTTGTTACCTGTTTGTTACCTGTGCAGCGGGATAGCGTGGAGAAGAATAGAGAGAGAGAATATTTGAACTTGTGGCTAAAGGGATGGTGCAGGATGGAGGGTTTCAGATACTTGGACAATTGGGGCTCATTCTGGGGTAGGTGGGACCTCTACAAAAGGGATGGTCTGCACCTGAACTAGACGGGTACTAACATCTTGGGGGGAAAATTTGCCAATGCTATTCGGGGGGGCGGTTTAAACTGATTCAGAGGGGGGATGGGAACCTGAATTGTAGCTCCAATGTACAGGGGGATGAGAATAGGGGGGGTCATAGATAAGGTTTCTGGGTCGCAGCAGAGTATTGGCAGGCAGGAGGGTGGGTTGAAGTGTGCACACTTTAATGTGAGGAGCATACACAATAAGGTGGATGAACTTGCAGCCTGGATTGATGCCTGGGACTTCGATGTTGTGGCCATTTCAGAGACATGGATAGAGCAGGGACAGGAATGGTTGTTGCAGGTTCTGGGGTTCAGATGTTTCAGTCAGGGCACAGAAAGTGGTAGAAGAGGGGGAGGCATGGCATTGTTAGTCAAGGACTGTATTATGGTGGCAGAAATGTGGACGTGTCTATTGAGGTAGTATGGGCTGAGATTAGAAACAGGAAAGGAGAGGTCACCCTGCTGGGAGTTTTTTATGGGCCTCCAAAAAGTTCCAGAGATGTAGAGGAAAGGATTGCAAAGATGATCCTGGATAGGTGTGAAAGTAACAGGGTAGTCGTAATGGGGGACTTTAACTTTACAAATATCGATTGGAAAAGCTATAGTATAAGCACGTTAGAGGGGTCAGTTTTTGTCCAATGTGTGCAGGAAGGTTTCCTGACACAGTATGTAGATAGGCCAAATAGAGGTGAATGTACATTGGATTTGGTACTGGGTAATGAACCAGACCAAGTGTTAGACTTGGAGGTAGGTCAGCAGTTTGGTGATAGTGACCACAATTCGGTTACATTTACCTTAGTGATGGAAAGGGATAGGTATATACCAAAGGGCAGAAGTTATAGCTGGGGGAAAGGTAATTATGAGGCTATTAGGCAAGATTTAGGATACATAGCTTAGAGTAGAAAGCTGCAGGGGATGGGAACAACTGAAATGTGGAGCTTATTCAAGGAGCAGCTACTGCGAGTCCTTGATCAATATGTACCTGTCAGGCAGAGAGGAGGTGGTCGAGCGAGGGAACCGTGGTGTACTAAAGAAGTTGAATCTCTGGTGAAGAGGAAGAAGGAGGCTTATGTAAAAATGAGACATGAAGGCTCAGTTAGGGCACTGGAGAGTTACAAATTAGCCAGGAAGGAGCTAAAGAGAGTGTAAAGAAGAGCAAGAAGAGGACACGAGAAGACTTTAGCAGATAGAATCAAGGAGAACCTGAAAGCTTTCTATAGGTATGTCAAGAATAAAAGATTGGTTAGGGCAAGAGTAGGACCAGTCAGAGACAGTAGTGGGAAGTTGTGGGTGGAGCCTGAAGAGATAGGAGAGGCATTGAATGAATATTTTTCATCAGTATTCATGCAGGAAAAAGTCAATGTAGTCGAGGTGAATACTGAGATTCAGGCTTTTAGACTAGATGGGATTGAGGTACATAAGGAGGAGGTGTTAGCAATTCTTGAGAGTATGAAAACAGATAAGTCTCCTGGGCTGGATGGGATTTACCCTAGAATTCTCTGGGAGGCTAGGGAGGAGATTGCAGAGCCTTTGGCTTTGATCTTCGTGTCGTCATTGGCTACAGGTATAGTGCCAGAAGACTGGCGGGATAGCAAGTGTTGTCCCCTTGTTCAAGAAGGGGAGTAGAGACCATCCTGGGAATTATAGACCGGTGAGCCTTACTTCTGTTGTGGGCAAAGTTTTGGAAAGAATTATATGGGATAGGATTTATAATCATCTAGAGAGAAATAAATTGATTAGGGATAGTCAACACGGTTTTGTGAAGGGTAGGTCGTGCCACACAAACCTTATTCAGTTTTTTGAAAAGCTGACCAAAGAGGTGGATAAGGGTAAGGCAGTTGACGTGGCGTATATGGATTTTAACAAAACGTTTGATAAGGTTCCCCATGGTAGGCTACTGCAGAAAATGCAGATGCATGGGATTGAGGGTGAGTTAGCAGTTTGGATCAGGAATTGGCTAGCTGATAGAAGACAGAGGGTGGTGGTTGATGGGAAATATTCAACCTGGAGTTCAGTTACAAGTGGTGTACCTCAGGGATCTGTTTTGGGACCACTGCTGTTTGTCATTTTTATAAATGACCGAGATGAGGGTGTAGAAGGATGGGTTAGTAAATTTGCTGACGACACCAAAGTTGGAGGAGTTGTAGACAGTGAGGATGGATGTTACAGTTTGCAGAAGAACATAGATAAGCTGCAGAGCTGGGCTAAGAGGTGGCAAATGGAGTTTAATGCGGAAAAGTGTGAGGTGATTCACTTTGGTAAGAGTAACAGGTCTACAGAATATGGGGCTATTGGAAGGACTCTTGGTAGTGTTGACGAGCAGAGATCTCTCGGTGTATACGTGCATAGATCCCTGAAAGTTGGCACCCAGGTTGATGAGGTTGTTAAGAAGGCGTACGGTATGTTAGCTTTTATTGGTAGAGGGACTGAAGTTCGGAGCTGTGAGGTCATGTTGCAACTGTACAAAACTCTGGTGCGGCCGCACTTGGAGTATTGCGTACAGTTCTGGCATTATAAGAAGGATGTGGAAGCATTGGAAAGGGTGCAGAGGAGGTTTACCAGGATGTTGCCTGGTATGGTGGGAAGGTCTTATGGAGGAAAGGCTGAGGGACTTGAGGTTATTTTCGTTAGAAAGAAGAAGGTTAAGAGCTGACCTAATTGAGGCATACAAGATGATCAGAGGGTTAGATAGGGCGGATAGTGACAGCCTTTTTCCTTGGATGGTTGTGGCTAACACGAGGGGACATAGCTTTAAATTAAGGGGTGGTAATTATAGGACGGATGTTAGAGGTAGGTTCTTTACTCAGAGGGTAGTAAGGGCGTGGAATGCCCTGCCTGCAGCAGTTGTGAATTCGCCAACTTTAAGGGCGTTCAAATGTTCTGTGGATAGGCATTTGGATAACATTGGAACAGTTTAGGTTAGAGGGTCATTAGGTTGGTTCCACTGGTCGGCGTAATATCGAGGGCCGAAGGGCCTGTACTGCGCTGTAATGTTCTATTTATATTAATGATTTGGATGAGAATATAGGAGGCATGGTTAGTAAGTTTGCAGATGACACCAAGATTGGTGGCACAGTGGACAATGAAGAAAGTTATCTCCAACTGCAATGGAATCTTGATCAATTGGGCCAGTGGGCTGACGAATGGCAGATGGAGTTTAATTTAGATAAATGCGAGGTGATACATTTTGGTAAACTGAACGAGGGCAGGACTTACTCACTTAATGGTAGGGCGTAGGGGAGAGTTACAGAACAAAGAGATCTAGGGGTACATGGTCATAGCTCCTTGAAAGTGGAGTCACAAGTGGACAGAGTGGTGAAGAAGGCATTCGGCATGCTTGGCTTTTTGATCAGAACATTGAATACAGGAGTTTGGATGTCTTGCTGAAGTTATTCAAGACATTGGTAAGGCCACACTTTGAATAGTGTGTACAGTTCCGGTCACCCTATTATAGAAAGGATATTATTAAACTAGAAAGAGTGCAGAAAAGATTCACTAAGATATTACCGGGACTTGATGGATTGAGTTATATGGAAAGGCTGGATAGACTGGGACTTTTTCCTCTGGAGCGTAGGAGGCTGAGGGGTGATCTTATAGAGGTCTACAAAATAATGAGGGCGTAGATCAGCTAGATAGTCAATAACTTTTCCCAAAGGTAGGGGAGTCTAAAACTAGAGGGCATAGGTTTAAGGTGAGAGAGGAGAGATACAAAAGGGTCCAGAGGGGCAATTTTTTCACACAGAGGGTGGTGTCTGGAATAAGTTGCCAGAGACAGTAGTAGAGGGTACAATTTGTCTTTTAAGAAGAGAGGGTGCGAGCGAGTGAGCGAAGGAGGGAGGGAGGGTGCAAGCAAGAGAATGAGGAAGGGTACGAGGGAGGGTGCAAGGAGGGAGGCTACGAGGGAGAAAGGGTGGGAGGATGGGAGAAAAAGCAAAAGATGGGACAGATGAGGTTTGAAGCTGTGAATGACAATGGACTTTATCAGTCTATGACACACTGTACATGGTCCTGTAATGGACAGTCTGCAATAGCACACACAGATATGGTGTGCAGTCTCTCTCTCTTTTACATGGCCCTGTAATGAACATTCTGCAATACCATACACAGATACGGTGTGCAGTCTCTCTCTGGCATACTGACCTTTAATGGACTGTTCCAAAAACTCTGCAATCTCCTCCGTGTTTGAGCTCACCATGGACTGAGCAAACATAAACTCCCCCTCCACCTCAGTGAATGCTTCTTGTAATAACTGGCGTCTTCTGACGAGCGGTTCCTTCACCAGGGACTAGGGGTGGAGAGAGAGAGAGATTGTTAGACAGAGAGAGAGAGAAAGGGACGAAGACAGAGGAGAGCAAGACAGTGTCAGGGGCCGTCGGGGGGTGGGGATGAGGGCGTACAGGGGAGGGGAGTGCGGGCGCAAGACAGGGTGGGCACGAGACAGGGCAGGCGCTGGCGAGCGGGTGCTGTTTTGAGAGTCAGGGAGGGAGAGATTGGCAAGGACGGTTTGTGATGTTCTTACCTGTCCATTCAGGAAAAGCAGGTCGAAGGCGTAAACACAGACCTGGACTGTAATGTCAGCAGCATCAACTGCCTGTGAGAGAGAGAGGCCCGTTACACAGAAAGATCCAAGACACAGCCTGTTACACAGAGAGATCCCAGAAGCATGGCCCACTACACAGAGAGATCCCAGACACATGGCCCATTACAGAGACCCCAGACACACGGCCCGTTACACAGCGAGATCCCAGACACACAGCCCGTTACACAGTGAGATCCCAGACACAGCCCATTACACAGCGAGATCCCAGACACAGCCCGTTACATAGAAAGGTCCCAGATGCACCTTTGTTACACAGAAAGATCCCAGAAACAGGACCTGTTACACAAAGTTCCCACACATACGGCTGTTACACAGCAAGATCCCCAACACAGCCCATTGCATGGAAAGATCCCAGAGACAGGCCATTACACAGAGCAATCGCAGAGATAGGTCAGTTACATAGAGCGATCCTGGGGACATAGGCTATTGGGGGGGTGGGGAACAGAGGCCATTGTATCCTGTCTCCAGTTACCTTGCGCTTGCGAGTGGTTAGCACCTGGAACGGTTGGATCTGCCTCTTCTCCTGGTCCCAGGCTACGGCCTCCGAATCAATGACGCAGGATCGGACGTGTGCCTTCTTCACCTGAAAACCAAACCCAGCCAATAACTGCAGGAGAATAAAATATCACAGAGACAGAAGGGGACGGCAGAGGGCGGGAGGGAGGCCCGGGGCTGCAGTGGGGAAGGGGGGGGGGGCACAGGGCGCGGCAAGGGGAGTTTCTGGGTGTGCGGCAGGGGGATGTCCAGGAGCAGCTGAGCAGACTGACAGAGTTGACGTTTTTAGTCTACTCCTAGTCTTTTTGAGGTAGGGAATTGTAGGACAGACCTCAGTGTGAAATTGTGAAGCTGTAAAGTCACTGATCACTTCCTGCAGTTGGATGGAAAGGGGGTGGGGAACTGGCAGGGTGATAGAGTGCCAAAGTGTCAGAGGGAACAGTCCCTTCCAAACGCTGACAAGGGAAGTGACACCGACACACACACACACACGGCTCATGTTACGCTGCTGTTTAAAAAAGGTAGCAGACAAAAGGCAGGGAATTATAGGCTGGTTAGTTTAACGTCTGTAGTTGGAAAAATGCTAGAATCCATCATCAAAGAAGAAATAGCACGACACCTAGAACAGAACGGTTTGATCAAGCAGACGCAGCACGGATTCGTTAAGGGGAAGTCGTGTTTAATGAATTTATTGGATTTCTACGAGGATGTGACTAGTGTGATAGACAGAGGGGAACCGGTGGATGTGGTGTTTTTAGATTTCCAGAAGGCATTTGATAAAGTGCCTCACAAAAGGTTGCTGCAAAAGGTTAGGATGCACAGAGTTGGGGGTAAGGTGTTCGCGTGGATAGGGGATTGGCTGTCTAATAGGAAGCAGAGAGTTGGAATCAATGGGTACTATTCTGGTTGGTGGTTGGTGACTAGTGGAGTGCCACAGGGATCGGTGCTGGGGCCTCAACCATTTACATAGACGATCTGGAGGAGGGGGCTGAGTGTAGGGTAACAAAATTTGCTGATGACACGAAGATGAGTGGAAAAGCGAACTGCGTGGAAGGCGCGGAAAGTCTGCAGAGAGATCTGGATAGGCTGAGTGAGTGGGCGAGGACCTGGCAGATGGAGTATAATGTTAGCAAATGTGAGGTTATCCACTTTGGTAGAAATAATAGTAGGAGGAATTATTATTTAAAAGGCGAAAAGCTGCAGCATGCTACAGTGCTGAGGGACCTGGGGGTCCTTGTGCACGAATCGCAAAAACCCAGCCTGCAGGTGCAGCAGGTGGTCAGGAAGGCGAATGGGATGCTGGCCTTCATCGTGAGGGGGATTGAATATAAAAGTAGGGAGGTCTTGCTGCGGCTGTATAGGGCATTGGTGAGGCCGCAGCTGGAGTACTGTGTGCAGTTTTGAGCGCCATACTTACGCAAAGATATTTTGGCCTTGGAGGGAGTGCAGAGGAGGTTTACTAGGCTGATGCCGGAGTTGAGGGGGTTGAGCTATGAGGAGAGGCTGAATAAATCAGGATTGTACTTGTTAGAGTTTAGAAGAATGAGGGGAGATCTCATTGAGACGTATAAGATGATGAATGGGATGGATAGGATAGAGGTGGAGAGACTCTTCCTGCTCAGAAAGGATTGTAGAACTAGGGGGCACAGCCTCAAGATAAAGGGGGGGTGGTTTAGAACGGAGTTGAGGAGGAACTTCTTCACTCAAAGGGTGGTGAATCTCTGGAATTCTCTGCCCATTGAAGTGGTGGAGGCTGCCTCGCTAAATATTTTTAAGACGCGGGTTGATGGGTTTTTGATAAGAGAGGGGATTAAGGGTTATGGGGAGAGGGCGGGAACGTGGAACTGAGCCACGACAGATCAGCCATGATCTTATTGAATGGCGGGGCAGGCTCGAAGGGCTAGTTTACTGTGTGCAGTTTTGGTCCCCGCATTTGAGAAAGGGTATATTGGCCTTGGAGGGAGTACAGGGAAGGTTCACCAGGTTGATGCCGGAGATGAGGGGGTTAGTTTATGACGAGAGATTGAATAGACTGGGTCTGCACTCGTAAGAGTTTAGAAGGCTGAGGGGGGATCTTATAGAGACTTACAAGATAATGAAGGGGTTACGTCGGGTAGAGGTAGAGAGATTCTTCCCGCTCAGAAAGGATACCAGAACTAGAGGGCACAGCCTCAAAATAAGGCAGGGGTGGGTGCAGTTTAGATTGGAGTTAAGGAGGAACTCTCCACACAAAGGGTGGTGAATCTCAGGAATTCTCTGCCCGTTGAAGTGGTGGAGGCTACCTCGCTGAATATATTTAAGCCACGGGTAGATAGGTTTCTGATAGACAGGGGAATTAAGGGTTATGGGGAGAGAGCAGGAAAATGGAACTGATTCACTTCAGATCAGCCATGATCTTATTGAATGTCAGGGCAGGCTCGAAGGGCTAGATGACCTACCACTGCTCCTATTCCTTATGTTCTTACAAGGGAAGGGATGGTGTGTCTGCTGGAGTTGACGGATGATAATCCTCTGAGTGATGGGAACCTTATCATGGCTCTGGGACAGACGGGTGGGTGGGAGGGGTGAGGCGAGGGGTCAGGGCATAAGCTTGGGAATTGTGTCAGACAAGGTGAGAGCCCTGTCACAATGTCAGAGAAATTCTCAATTAGCCCTAAGAACAATATCTAATTTCTTCCTGAAATTCCACAATGTTTTGGCCTCAACTACGTTCTGTGGGAGTGAATTCCACACATTCACCACCCTCTGGGTGAAGAAATTTCTCCTCACCTCAGTTCTAAAAGGTTTACCCCTTATCCTCAAACTCTGATCCCTAGTTCTGGACTCCCCCACCATCGGGAACATTCTTCCGAATCAACCCTGTCTAACCCCATTAGAATTTTGTAAGTTTCTATGAGATCCCCTCTCACTCTTCTAAACTCCAGTGAAAATAATCCTAACCCACTCAGTCTCTCCTCATATGACAGACCTGCCATCCCAGGAATCAGCCAAGTAAACCTTTGCTGCATTCCCTCGATGGCAAGGAGAATGGGATAGAGTTCAGAGGTGGAGGAACTGGGGGAATGAGATGGATTAAGGTGGGGTAGGAAAAGATGGGCGGAGCAGGCCAGTGCAGTTTGTGGGTTCTGGGCGGATGGAGAAGGGGGCTGTGTGAGGTTGCAGGGTGTGGGAGAGGAGATGGGGTCTATGGCTTCCTGGAAACAATGGTTTGATGGTGGGTGGCGGTTTGCGGGAAAAGAAACCGGAGAGTAGGCACTCAAGTCTCTGCAAGGCAGAGGTTGCTGTGTCCAATACCAACTGCAGCACCCTTGAGACTTGGGAATTAATTCCAGCAATTCATTAAGAGTGCAGAAATGGAAAGATTCTCATCCAACATGACAAAACAGCAACTGGCCCAGACTGAGCCACTGAGACAGATACACCTTGGTTAGCAGGAAGTAACTGAGCTATTCCCCTCCCTCCCAGAACATTTATTAAAGCAATATGAACCTATTACTGAACATACTGCCTGTACCTTAGGGAGCCTACTGATGATGTCGGGGTACTTAGAGGTGTTATTTTCCTGATTGCGACTGTAAATGTAAGTGTCTCCTGTCTCTAGCATGTGAATCTGTGAGGGTAAAATGAAGAATAGATTAAAAACATCATTCTGAAACTCTCACAACTGAGCAACTTAACCCAACTATTCATCTGGCAATAACTGGGCAGCTAACAGCAAATGCATGGAACAGAGCCTGAGCTCTCTGACACTTCAGCAAGACCTGAGTACCTCCCTGACAGCATCAGCACTGACTGCAACACTCGGCACACAGCCCAACACACGTACGCACACGACACACACACACCTCCCGACACACACACCCACACACCCCTTAAGCCTTAAACAACCCCAGCGTGCCTGCCTCCACCACCCTACTTGGCAGTGCATTCCAGGCCCCCACCACCCTCTGTGTGAAAAACCTCCCTCTAACATCCGAGTTATACCTCGCCCCCTTCACCATAAGCCCGTGGCCCCTCATAATTATTGTATCCATCCTAGGAAAAAGCTTACCCGACACACACACACACACCGTCGCCTCCCCCACCACCCCCTGCACCCGTAACACCCAGAACCCTCCTGGGGGGCGGGGCAGGATGGTGATTTGGGGAGTGGGGGGTATGGGGGTGACAGGGATAGGGGGTGGGGGGTAAGGCACGAACAGGATGAGGGGGGAGACAGGAACAGGATGGGGGGTGCAGGGCGGGGGGGGGGGGGAGGGACAGGGAGGAGTGGGGGTGGACGGGGACAGAGGGGGCAAAGAACAACACAGCACGGGAAACAGGCCCTTCCACCCCAACGAGCCCGCGCCGCCATTTTAACATTATGAGTGCCCTCCTCTACCCATGACCTATGTCTACACCTACTGGGGAAGATTGAGGAAGACTACTTTAGGGACAATTTGTTACACCAATCAGCCTAAGAGCACGTTTTTTGGGATGTGGGAGGAAACCGGAGCACCCGGAGAAAACCCACTCAATCACGGGGAGAATGTGCAAACTCCCGCAGACACCGCCCAAATCTATGTATCTGCACAGCAAACAGTGATAGTCACTGAGCTGTCGTGTTGCCCGTCAGATGGTCCAGTTTAAGCACACACTAACGACGTGAAGCACTAGGCAACTCTTGAAGCAACATCCAAGAGCAGCCATCGCACGACCCACCGCGTGTATGCCCCTTGTTGGTCAACAAGGCAGACCGAATCACCTGTGAAGTAAAAGAAAATACATCAATAAACATGCAAAACTTAGACATTTACGGAGTCCCCAGAAATAAAGCAAGTGAGCCATGAAATATTTTGGAAGGTCCATAGGAATCAATTGATTCCCAGGGACGTCCCAAAGCTCTTGATCTTTATTTAGAAAAGTCTCCTGTATCCCTCCATCTCTAGTCTGCTCATGTGCCTAAGTAAGCCTTAAACAACCCCAGCGTGCCTGCCTCCACCACCCTACTTGGCAGTGCATTCCAGGCTCCTGTCACCCTCTGTGTGAAAAACCTCCCTCTAACATCCGAGTTATACCTCGCCCCCTTCACCATAAGCCTGTGGCCCCTCGTAATTATTGTATCCATCCTAGGAAAAAGCTTACCACTGTTCACTTCATCTATACCCTTCATAATCTTATACACCTCTATTAGATCTCCCCTCATCCTCCGCCTTTCTAAGGAGAACAGTTCCAATTTGCCCCATCTTTCCTCGTAGCTCAGGCCTTCCATACGAGGCAACATCCTGGTAAACCTCCTCTGCGCTCTCCCCAGGGTCTCCACATCCTTCCGGTAGTAAGGCGACCAGAATTGGACGCAGTACTCCAAATGCGGGCGAACCAACGTTCTATACAACTGCAACATTAACGCCAGCTTTTATATTCTATACCCCTCCCTATAAAGGCAAGCATACCATAGGCCTTCTTCGTCACCTTCTCCACATGTACTGCCACCTTCAAGGACTTGTGTACTTGCACCCCCAGGTCCCTCTGCGTTTCTATACTCTTAATAGGCCTACCATTTATCACGTAACTCCCCCCTACATTATTTCTTCCGAAATGCATCACCTCACATTTATCAGGATTAAATTCCATCTGCTAATTCTCTGCCCAATATACCAGCCTATCTATATCCTGCTGTATTGCCTGACACTGCTCCTCACTATTAGCAAATCCAGCCATCTTCGTATCATCTGCAAACTTGCTGATCACACCACTTATTCCTCTTCCAAGTCATTTATGTACATTACAAATAACAAAGGTCCCAGTACTGAGCCCTGTGGCACACCACTAGTTATAGACCTCCAGCTAGAAAAGGACCCTTCCGCTACTACTCTCTGTCTCCTGTTACCAAGCCAGTTCTTAATCCATCTAGATACCTGTCCTTGTATCCCATGAGTCTTAACCTTTTCCACCAACCTACCATGAGGGACTTTGTCAAATGCCCTTTGTCAAGGCAGGTAGCAGGGTATGTGGGGTCACTGTACCTGTGCACGCTCGCCATCATACTTATATTCACAAGTGAAAGCTGCCTCGTCGAATCGCTTCATCACCTCTCCAATACCCTTGGTGGGGTGGGCAAGCATCGGCTTTAGAGGAATTCCTGCAAATCCACACAGAGGGTTCAGCCCAGACCGTCGCCGAGATCTGCACGACCCCCACAGGGCCCAGCGAACCCCACCACCCCGCATCCACATAGCCCGGCAATCACCCCCACACAACACAGTCCTGCGACACCTTCCCACCCGCACAGTATTCACCAGCTGTCCCCATCAGTGTCTCTCTCACTCTCAGTCCCCAGTGTCTCTCTCTGTCCCCGGTGTCTCTCTCTCTCTCTATCCCTGGTGTGTGTCCCTCTCTCTCAGTCCCCCCCCCGGTGTCTCTCTCTCTCTCAGTCCCCCCGGTGTCTCTCTCTCTCTCTCAGTCCCCCCGGTGTCTCTCTCTCTCTCTCAGTCCCCCGGTGTCTCTCTCTCTCTGACCCCGGTGTCTCTCTCTCTCTCTGACCCCGGTGTCTCTCTCTCTCTCTCTGACCCCGGTGTCTCTCTCTCTCTCTCTGACCCCGGTGTCTCTCTCTCTCTCTCTGACCCCGGTGTCTCTCTCTCTCTCTCTGACCCCCGGTGTCTCTCTCTCTCTCTCTGACCCCGGTGTCTCTCT